>NC_067401.1:92525882-92830231 GCF_016432865.1 Antechinus flavipes | reverse complement strand
TGACATAAGTCTGGTGGTACTCTCATAATAGGTCTGGTGGTACTCTCATAATAGGTCTGGGATCTTCTCTTATTCTTTGACACAGCCTTTCTCTGGCTAGAGTACCCTGTGCCTAATGAGCTTCTATTCTGACCTCATCTGCAGTGTGCTATCTTCTCTGTCAGTTTCCCTTTGATGAACTGGTTAAACAAATGAATTATTGTGACTTCTCTTTCTGGATTTTCCCATCTTAGTGAATTTTCTAGATTTTTTTCAGAAATTTTGTGGAAGGAAGATCAGTTACACTGATTCCCAGCAATCTCTCATATTGACTCTTTCTTCTCTTATGATTTTTTTTTAAAAGACATTACTAGTGATCTCTTGCTAATGCTATGGGACCATTGGGAATGCATACATTCATTTTTATAACTGTACTTCTGAGGACATGGCTCAGACTATCAGTGGTTTTGCAATAAATGACTACTGTGTGACCAGATCTATGGTAAAGACTTCGGTGAGTATATAAGCAGTGTAAAATTTAACCTTTTATTTATGTCTTTCATTCAAGGAACTTAAAATTTAAATGGAGTAACAGATCATGGCCCACATGGAAATTCAAAATGAGAACCTGATTCCGACTATATATATATGGGCTCCTATTATTGAGAATGGGGACTGTCTTGCTTTTCTATTTATATTTCAAGTGCTTTGCACTTTGTAGTCAATAAATATTTTTCATTTATTCGTTCAACTTAATAAGCAATTATTAAATGTTTGTTGTGTGCCAGGTATTATGCCACCCACTGAGAATTCAAGGAAAGAAAAAAATCTCAAGGAACTCAATATATGTACATGTTTATGTAGAAATTTCTGTCACACACACATGTATTATATCCATTTCTATTTCTCTATAGGTAGAAAAAATAGATATGTCATAAATAAGTGTAAATTTAGAGGGAAAGCATTAGTAGTTGAGGAGGAGGAAGGGAAAGACTAATATTTGTCTGAATCTAGTAAGATGAAATTCAGTAGTGATAAATATAAAGTTTTAAACTTAGGTGCCCCCAAACTTCACAAGTACAATTCGATGGAAGGAACAGTTAGGTAGCGATTTTGAAAGAGATCTAAGGATTTTAAGGGATTGCAAACTGAATGAGACTCAGTGGTATAGTATGATTAACAAAAAAAATTGCTTGCATATTGTGTCCTCCAATAGAGTGTAAGCTTGAAGAAAGCAGGCATGCTTAGCCTAGTAAAGAAAGGCTAGACTTAGCAAGACACATAATAGTTGTCTTCAAGTATTTGAAGGTCATGTGGAAGAGAGATTGATATGTTCTGTTTGATCCAAGGGCATAGAACTAAGAGCAATGGATGGAGTTGCAAAGACAACAATTTAAGTTTGATATTAGGAAAAAATACTTACTAAAAATTGAGAAGTATCTCAAAATATATTAGGCTCCCATGAGAAGTATTGGGTTCTCTCTCTCCTTTATAAGTAGGGGTATTTTTCCTTTTTGGGTTGGATTAGACATCTTATTAGGTCCTTTTTAATCTTCAAATTCTAGAATTTTGTAATGGTTCATACTGTTGTGTATAAATTATCTGATGTACTTAAATATGTCCTAATTAGTAATATAGCTATTTATCTTTTTATAGCTTGATAAGATCAGACTATAGTTGGAAGGGAAATTTGATGATGTACTCAAGGTCACATAGGCAGAGAAAATATTTAAATTCAAGTCCCATGAGTCCAAGTTCAGCACTCCAAATTCAGTAGACTAACCTTGGTCCTGCCATCCTGACCCTACCTCTAGATTTCAAGCTCTTCTAGGACAGAGATGATTATTTTTCATCTTTGTATTTCCAGGGCCTGGCAGAAGTTCTTAAATTTAGTGGATTCTCAGTCGATATTGAATTCAATCTTCCGTGCTTTCTTCTGACTCTTCTTTGAGTATTGAGAAATGATTCACAAGCTTTTATCTCATTAATGCACATCACACTCTAGCAATCACTGGTTCAATCTGCTCTTTCTGAAAGTGAACCCAATTTGATTTCTGCCCTTGTCATCTGATCCCTGAAAACTCAACAAAACTCATCATATCATTCTTTCACTGCTTGTTGATACCATCTCTCTCTCTCTCTTTTTTTCTTTTCATTAATATGGTTACTTCTTTCAATTTTCAAATGTTTTATCTTTTTCTTTCTCCCTAGGTACTTCAATCTGACCTTATCTTGATTGAAAATGAAGCTTATAGTAGTGGCAGGGAAAAGAAAGGAAAGAGCCTCCAACAGAAACCTGGGCAAAATTAAGGAGGAAAAAAAAGGCTCCTATTTATGTTATCCCTTTTTGTTTCCCTCTAAAACAGTTTTTGTATATAATACTAGTCTAGAGCTATTCTATCTGCAACTGAATATTGGGATTTATAAATTTAAACCTCGTTTTCTTATAAAAGTCACTTTCTTGCTAGCACCTTTATCCAAATAATTTCAAAAATACAGCTGATAATTTGAATCAATAATGATCCTTAGGTGGAAAAAATAACTTTATGACAAGAAGCAATAGGAGATGTCTAACCCCTGAAGGATATTGTTCTTTGTATCTCAGAAAGTGGATTCTTTTCCTCTAAGTGGAATAATAATCCACTGAAAGGAACTAAACAGTTCATGTGATCATGGGATCAAACAGTCTTAGATTTAGAATTTGAAAGAATTTACAAATCATCAAGATTAACTCTCTCATTTTACAGATGAAGAAGCTGAGGCAAAGACTGGACAAATTAACAAGTACCTATTAAACACTTATTATGTGCCAGGAACTGTACTAAGTGCTGGGAATACAAATATTGACTGAAAAAATCCCTGCCTTTAAGGGCTTATATTTTTACAAGGGAAACCATTCTCAGAAAGGAGCTGAAAACTGGAGGAAGAGAGATTAAAAAGTAGTTGGGGCAGGAGTGTTGTGGTAAAAGTTAGGGAGAGTTAGGAGTGCAAACTGCAGGGCAATGAAGATATGGTTGTCCTGATTCTTCTTTTTAAAATGAAGATCTGGGAGGAACCAGCCAGTCAGAAGGATTGGTTGCAGAGTAGAGAGTACTTAACTGTTTATGAAGTTTAAAGGTAGAGTTGCTTTCAGGTTTCTGGGATATTGGAAAGAAAGAGAGCTAATGAAAGTCTGAGGCAGTCTCCTTTAGATTTGTGTTCCATCCAGTAAATTATTTTCCTTGTAGTCAGAAGATAAAATTATATTTTTAGACTTCATCTTTAAAGTAATTTAATATCAACGCTCTCATTTTATTAGATGAGGAAACCAAGAACCAAAAAAGTTATTTTCTTAGAAGCATTATCCTTCAGTAACAAGTAGTTGATATAGATACAGGTTCGTTGTTGTCATTGTTCAGTTGTTTCAGTCCTTTCAGACTCTTTGTGTCACCATTTAGGATTTTCTTGGCAGAGATATTGAAGTGGTTTGCCATTTCCTTTTCCAATTCATTTTACAGATGAGGAAACTGAGGCAAACAGTGTGAAGTGATTTGCCCAGATCAGACAGCTAGTAAATGTCTGGTTTGAATTCATGGCCTCTTGAATCCAGGCCTTGTACTCTCTCTACTGTACCAACTAGCTGCCCTTGATGTAGGTATTTTGATTCCAATTACAATACTCTTACCATTAGAGCTTGTGACCTTAATTTGCAAATAGGGAGAATTCCTTTTGATTATCATAGAATCTGAGAGTGAGAAGGAGCTTTGGCATCCATCTGACTCAGGCATTTCTATTCCAAAGTACCTGACAAGTTGTCATCCTGTCTTTGCTTAAAAACTTCCAACGAGGGATTCACACCTTGAGGCAGCTCATTTTGCTTTTTAACAAGAGTTCACATTTGTGCAGAGCCTTTAGGTTTGTGAAATGCTTTACAAAGATTGAACTCATTTTATCTTCACAACAACTATGGGAGATAAGTGCTATTTTTATCAGCATTTTACAGATGAAGAGACTGAAGCAAAAAAGCAGTAAAGTGACTTGCCCAACATCATGCAATTAGTAAGTGTCTAAGGTTACATTTGAACTTATTATTATCCATTGTTCTACCTAGCTGCCTCTAACAACTATGATTATAAACTTCCCAGAGTCACAGAATGGTAGTTTTATGATTATAAGGGATTTCAGAAATTATCAAGTTTATAGAGATCTAAGACTGGTTTCTCCTGTACTTTTTTGGTGGCACAGTAGATAGAAAGCTGGAGTTGGAGTCAGGAAGACCTACCTCACACAATAACTACTTGTGTGACTAGAAAAAAATCACTTAAACTTTCTCAGCCTCAGTTTCCTCATCTGTTAAATGAAGATGACAATAGCACTTGTTTCACAAGGCTGTTGTATGTAGGTCAAGTGAGAAAATACATGTAAAGTGCTTTACAGACCTTTTAAAACTGTACAAATATTAGTTATTATTGTTATACATTTTAGACATATTTAGTGATGAAAGGCAAAGTATCACCAACCTTTAGAATTGGGGAGGAAAAATATGATCTCCTTTTTCTCATGAACAGAAATACTTGCCTGAGGATAGTAATAATCATTGCTAAATAAATGTTGCCTCTAGTGAAGAAAAATGGAGAAGAATCATTATAAAAATAATGATTTTTCAGGTTTCCAACTCGTAAATATTGGCTAATACCCCAAGAAGTGAGCAAGTAATGCCTATTTTCAGGCAATTTGTGTATAGGTCAGGCTTTTTACAAACAAATCTGCCAATGTCCTATGTTCCATAGATGCTAATGGAAGTAAATTACTAAATGTTAAATGCTGAAAATAGTTTTTGGGTTATTCATTCCTATGGATTGTCATCGATGCTTAAAACTGAATAAATGCAGAATTTGCAGAGGAATGATTGGGAGCCTAAACAATGGTATAATGTTACAATATGTTTTTAAAGTAATGCCTTGAAATTTGAATTCTGTGTTATTCAGCAGTGATTTTAGAGGAGAGATTCTTATACTTTTTTTGTGTCATGGACTTCTTTAGCATTTGGGTGAAACCTATGGACCCTTCTGAAAATAATGTTTTTAAATAATTGAAAAAATGCTAAATTTCAGATAGAGATTATTGAAAATAAAGTAAATATAATCTAGGCTTTCTGGAAAAGACAGTTTTTATATGGAGGCCAGATTGTTTAGTTAGAGGTCTTATGCTCCTCTACCAGGTAGATGGGGGTAGTCTCCTTTGATTGGCTATCTGGATCTTTAATTCTGGTGAGATCCAGTTAATCCTTCCCCTCATTCTTCAAACCCTCTTTCTCTGTGGGTGTGTCTTAGCCAACCACACAACATTAATCTACTGTAGCATAGATACTTTAAGCTGAAATATTGAAAGGGGGTCCTTGAAGCTGCTCTCTCTCACCTTTGTTTCTCTTCTGTGTTTCTTTGTCATCCTTGGTTTCAGATTCTGGAGGTGATCCTCACAGGACTCAGGAGCCTGAGTCATGACACCTTTGGAGCCAGGATTGTAGATAACATGATACAGCCACCTCGCTCAGGAAAATACCCCTGAACTTTCCTGGGACCCAAGCTGGAAGGAGTATAGTTTGAACTTGAAATTGGGACTGTGGCCCATGGGAGATGTCAACAAAGAAGATTACCAAATTGCCAACTAGGGTCTTTATACAAAGCATGAGAATTATAATTTGAGATATCACATGGAAATCTTGGAGTGCTCTGAGTCTTCAGTAACAAAAGATTAAATCTTTTGAAACAAATATTTCTTTTCAAAGCTAATACAGAAATCAGTGGTTAAATAGAATCGGGATATAGGGAAAATTCTTCCTTTATCTGAGGGAACATTAGTAGGGCTTGGAAACATCTATACCCAAATTCATTTTAAGGTTACTGGAGAACTTTGGAAGAGGAGTGTAATTTAACATCCCTCATCTGCATAACATAGGAGCACATAAAAGTGATTTTTAAAAATAATATCAGAGTTTATAGACCTCTCCCAAATCTTTGGGAATATGATCCTTTGGGGTATGGACTCTGGATTAAGAAATCTTAGAATAGAGAATGAATTGAGAAGAAAATGCTCTTTATCTTTCACTGTCTGCTGCTGAATGTTTGCCTGTGTACCATTTAAAACAAATTTAAAATAAACAGCAGTTACAGTTTGTTTCTCAGGTCACAGGAGGACATTTTTTGACTAGGTCTTTTTTGGTGTTTGCTAAATTCCTTCTCTCCACTTTAATTTGAGAAGCAGCAGGGTAGGATGGTCTTATCATTTTAGGAAGGATCTTTGTTTTGTCATTTTGCCTTTAGTAAAGAAAGGGTATCTTACCAATGGAGAAAGAAGCAGCAAAAAGGAATAGCTTTGTCATTTGTCTGTATGAGAATATAATTCTTTAGTGTATATATGTATACAATCTCAAGGTCAATTAGATCCTACTTGGTTTATTTATTTATTTATTTTGGGCATCATAGGCTGAATTCACAATAGTGCCTCAGGATTAAACAGAACAGCTAGTCTCAGTCTGTCTGATGTACCTCAAACAAGCTTTATAATTCTGTAAGCATCAGGATCCCTGCCACCTGAGAAGCAGCCTTCACAAACTGGAACAAAGTGGAGCTACCAAAATGATTGATGACATCCAATTTAAACTCAGAATCCAAACAAATGTAGAGAGAATGCCTGTTCAGTCCCCTTCCTGTCTTTAGATGCCTAACTCCCCTATGTCAGGATTGTTTCTCCTATTTTCCTCTATCTCTCAGCATCACTAAGCTCCTTCAAAACTTAGCTGAATCACCAATTTCCATGAGGCTTTTCCTGCTTTCCACATATCTTTCCCCTCCTGCTCCTGGTAGAATCCCTTCTACCTCTATCCTTGTATTTTCTATCTATTTTTTGTTATCTTATGTGTGAACATTATTTCCACAAATATTTATGTTAAATTTGGTAAAGGCAAGAAATATTTCATTTCTTTGTATTGCTGTCATCTAGCATATAGTTGGATGACACAGTAGATAGAGTTCTGGGTCTGAAGTTAGGAAGACTCAACTCGAATCCAGCATCAAACAATATCTGTGAAACCCTGACCAAGTCACTTAACCTTGTTTACCTCAGTTTCCCTATCTGTGAAATGAGCTGGAGAAGTAAATGCCAAATCACTCCAGTCTTTCTGCAAAGAAAACTCCAAAGGGGATCATGAAAAGTTGGACATTACTTAAAAATGACTGAACAACAGCAGCATGTAACATAGACGCATTAGGCAGGAGAACGTTTTTAGTCACAAAGCTCATTAATATATACTTTAAAATTGATTCCTTTATATAAATAATTATGGTAAAACCATTTTCAGATATTATCTATGTTCAATACCTCTATAGAACTTTACTAGATAAAGTATAGGAGTGATGGAGTATACCTTCTAGGGGAAACAGCAGTAAGGAAGTTTCCCTCTTCCCACCCAAACCCCCCATGTTAGAATGCTTCTGTTCTAATAATATGTCAATGATTCTAAAGTCTTCTGGCTTTAAAATCAGTGATCCTGAGGAGTCTCCCCCAACTACCACCTTGTAGAGCTATTATTTTAACAATCTTTCAATGATTGTAAAAGACTTCTGGCCTAGGAATGTAATAATATTTCTTCCTTTAGACTTTAGGGAGATATATTAGTGATCCTGAGACCCTTTGAATATAGAGTGCTATTGTTCTGACAATCTGTCTCTCAATGATTCTAAAGTCTTCTGGCCTTTGAATAGTCCTACAAACATTACTGACTGACAGATAATTTGTTGGTCAGTGATAACCAAGTTTCTGAGACAATAGTGACTAGAATGCAGCTCAAACCTATCTGAAAGCCATAAAATGAACAAATAAGTAACATGAAGCTCTGATCTAACTCTGTCCTATAAATATAAATCCTTTCTCTCTGTTGCTTGCTAAATTCTTTTGGAACTTAGCCCACTTCAATTGGTATAACAATTACAATAAACTTTGCTCCTTGACTTGGATGTGTGTTCAAGCCTGTAAATTCTTTTGAGACACCTCGAGACAACGGTCTGCGACCCCCAGCCTTTTGGGGTCACTTCTGAATCTCAATCGGAGTGTCTCCAAATTCATAAGGTCAAGGAGTACATGCTGAATTTCTTATTGATTTTGTTGATATTTTGGTGTTTTTATAAGCCTCCGATGAAAATGGAGACAGAGCAATACCATATCACTTCATTAAAAAATTACAGTGATTCTTCTTTGTTTCAGGCTCACATACCCAGATTGTTATCTTCTGTCATATACAAATCTCCTGGGCTTGGACTAAGTATTGTCTAAGTAATTGTCTCAAGGTTTCTAGTCTATAGGCCTGTCTTTATATGCTAGTATTTTTCTTGCTCCTTGAGCAATCTCACTTCCATCATCCATCTTAGTAGTGGTATTTTCCAATCTGATCCAAATCTCACTTTCTATCTCCCTTCTGTTTCCAAATTTGTTTCTGCATTTCTATAGTCTCTGTTGTTATCCTGAGCAGAATAAGAAAAAAAAAAAATAGATCTTGAAATCTAACGTGCTTGTTTTGTTCATTTTCAAAAGAAAGAGGCGCTTGGCTAATTGTAGGTAACTCTGAGAGGGTTGTTCCTTTCTAGTCAGGGATGGTGAAAGATGGAAGTCTCTGAAAATAAAGAAAGGGCTTTTTGCAACAGAAATTGTTTCAGAAAAATTAATTCATGTAACTACATTGTGTGATGTTTAAAGTGTTTGAAAGACAAAAAAATTTGGGTAATTAATCATTTTATTAATAATGTTAGCATTTTTATGAAAGAGGTCAGTGGTACTAATGCTGTTGGCTCCCAGTTTTTATGCTCTTGGAAGAGTGGTTATTCCTGAGGATGTCAAGCAACTCTGATTGGTTAGCAATTAATAAGAGAATGAATATTATAATAGAAAGAGGGCTCATTCCAATTAAGGACTGAGAGAAAGATTTCATCTTGCTCTTGGAAAAAGAGACTTATTTCTATACCCAGACCACTTCTAGCTTCAGACAATTTAATCAAAGAATTTATCCCCATCCAAACTTGAGTAGAGTACAATGGATTTCTCCCTCCCCCCTTAGATTAAATTCCTTGTAGAGTTGAATGGATCTGACCAAGATTGAGGAGAGTTAATTCAATTTCATTATCAGTAATGTCCTTCAAGAGACTGAACTTTGAAATGAGGACTGTGGGAAAAGCAAGAATTCTGGATCTTCTCAATTAAGGTTTTTAGTTATCTGCCTGCTTAACCATTGAATTTAGCAATATTGAAATTAGGATATCATTATTTTCTAGATGTTTAGAATACTATTATAAAAGGAGGCAATATCAAGTTTCCTTTTACTCTGGTACCTCCACTCTCTAGACACTGTTCTCTAGGATCTTCCCATGTAAAAACTCTTAAAGAGCATAGGTATGGCTTCCTGTCCATAGATAGGTCAGGATCTTTAAATGTTAAATATGAAATATTAAGTACCAGATTGGCTACTTATGGTGGAATATATGTTATACTCTCCAAGCCTTTTTTTTTTTTTTAATTTATCTATAAAACAGAAACAATAATATTGAGGTTAAAAAGGAGACTCCAAAAAGTTGAGGTTGCAGACTGGTATTGCAAAGTGTCTCAAAAGAATTTGCAGGCTTGAACCTATCTCCAAGTCAAGGGGCAAAATTTATTATTATTGTAATGCCAATGGAAGCAACCTAAGTTCTAAAAGTTTTTAGCAAAGAACCAGGAGCAAGAAGACAAATTTATAAGAAAAGACAGAGAGATCTGATTATTCATTTACTGATATGCTAATTTTATAGCCCAGAGGTAGAACTGAGGAGTAGTCTGGTATGCACCTTACCATTTGTCTCAGAAACTCTATTATCACTGACCAACAGATTGTTATCTGACTGTAATATTCTTAAAGCCAGGATTCTTGAGGATCATTGACAAATAAATTGTTAGAATGATAACACTCCTAAAGTCTGGGGGCCTCAGGATTACTGCTACATTCCTCCTAGAAGCTGCTCCCTCCATCAAATAATACTTGAGATATATAAATTGTAAAGCATTACATACCATCTTAGTTATGTGCTATTTACTCTAAGGCTGCTTCATCTGATCAATTCTTCTATTAGTTAGAAATTTGGAAGGTACAATTACCTACAACAATATCCAAGAGGTTCTGAGAACAGAGGAAGATGGTCTGTAGAATTATTTACTGGAACAAGTGTATAATAAATTGTGGAAATGTTGGGATAGAAGATAATGAGGTGAGCTTGCCTAGAAGAGACATTAAGGGACATTTTGACCAATCCCTTCATATTATAGTTGAGGAAATGGACTGAAAGGTGTAAATGTAATGGAACCAGTCTCTAGCCTGTAGGTGACCAGAGCTGAGCTGAACGGAGTAGGCTAAAGATCAGAGTCAAAGATCAAGGCAAAGTTTAAATTCAAAGTGAGGAAAATAGCTTGTAAACAAGGACATGTGAGGGAGCTCCATTCCAAATGGGCAGGAAAGAGCAGTCCTTTATGTTTGGGGATCTCAATATTTATATCAATGGCTGCATAGTGAGCTGTAGCCTGACATGGAGGGGTAAGAGCAACAGCAGGACAAGTTTGATTCATAACTGGGTTTCGTGACCAGAAACAAGGCTGGGATTCTCCTGGGGCTGTCCAGGGGGTGAGTGCCAAGCATAGGACATAGCTTGCTTGCTGGGCCTTAGCTCTGAACAACAGGGAGCCTCCAATTATCTTGACAAAGGTAAAGTCAACCAGGTATTAAGTGAGGGGGCTAGAGTCCTGCTTCTCAGAATAACTTTTCCTGGAGGATGGATATGACTTTTTTGTCTTAACGTCCTCTATGGATATCACACTTCTCCCCTCTCCAACTTAAATTATAACTCCATGAGGACAAAATATCTGTCATAAATTTTCATTTCGCTTTTCCCCTCCCCATCAGTACCTACATAGAGTAATTGCTTAAGAAAAGTTCATTGAATTATATTGTTCTCCCATGTGTTTCTTTCCCATTGTTCCAGGACAGGAAGGAAAAGAGGAAAGAAGTATTTATTAAGCATTTACTATGTGCCAAGCACTGTGTTAAGCATGCTTTACAAATATTAATTAATTCTCAAAGCAACCTTAGCCAATAGGTGCTATTATTATTCTTTCTTAACAGTGGAAGAAACAAGTAGAGGTTAAGAAATATGTCCTGGTTCAGAAAGCTAGTGATTGTTTAATGTCAAATTGGAATTCAGGTCTTCCCGATGATCACGCCTTGACTTCTATCTATTGGGCCACATAGCAGCATCACAACAGTCCCCTTTCTTTTTTGAATAATCCTAATTTTATAAAGTAGATACCTGCAATTCTCACTCATTGCTTCCTTTCTACATGTAAGCATCCCATTAATAAACAGTAGTTATTTCTAAATGAGTACCATTAAAAGACTGAAAACGTCTGGCCTGGGATACTTTTAATTCCTCTCATCTTGATGTAAGCATTCTCTGCCCATCAGTATTAGCAGCAATCTGGGTTCATCTCAGTAAGCATCCTACAAAGCCTAATGTCATATAGCCAAGTCCTACAATCACCATCATGCAGCATGCTACTGTACAGAATTTTGCTTTGGAGTAAAAGAACCAGACTGTGACCATTTTTTGCCACTTAGTAGCTCTGTGACCTTTGAAAACTCAATCACCTTTTCTAGACTTTTTTTTTTCAACTGCAAAAGGAAGTAAGTGATTCTAATGACCTCTAAATCTCCTTTCCTTTCAAACTCATGATCCATCAAAAGACTACTGATAATATTTGTGACTTACTCTCTAAGAAAACCAGAGCGTCAGAAATATTTGTGTAATTGAGGTTCAGTTTTGATCCATTATAAATCAATTGTTAATATTCATGACTTTGAGAGAATAGTATTAGAAATATTTGATGTAATTGCCTAAATTTCATGAGCTTAATCATATGAGTAAGATTGTGAAATATGTGTGTATGTGTGTGTAAAAACAAGGAAAAGTGTGTGTGATGAGGTCTATAAGATCAAACTATTGTACATACAGAGATGGGAAAGAACCTAGAGGTTATTGATTCTATTTTCCTCATTTTACAGGTGAGGGAATGGAAACTAAAGATGATAAATGACTTGGCCAGGATCACATAACTAACTAGTCAGTATTTTAAGGAAAATTTTTAAGGCACTTTTTCTTTTTTCCGGTGCTCTATCAATTCTAGCACACTGCCTTCAAGCTTCTATTTTAAAGATGGCAGTCCATTTATAATAATGATCAATTTTTTTTAAACTTTGTGAACAAATTCTTAAGGACAGGACAGGAAAGAGAAAAGGAAAGAACTGAAAAAAGCTTCGTTGAAGCAGAAGGCTGGATAAAATGAGAGAAATATTGTTATCAAAAAACAGCTAAACAGAATAAATGGTAATTAGTATTAAATTAAAAATTGTTAGATCTAATTGTTGTTGTCGTTGTTGTTTGTCCTTCTTTCTCAAGAGGATCAAGATTTCAGGGAGGTGAAGCTATGTCATGGAAGTAAATTGGGTTTAAGTGAAGGAGGGCTGTGCAAGGTCATCTACCTCATTTTCCCCACCAGGGTCATGAGAGTCCAGTGGGAAGATATAAATCAAGAAGACTGGAAATGGCCCTGGATAAAATGGGAGACTTTGGACTTTTTAAACTAAAGTCTTTAACAGGTCTTAGTTTAACTGAGGCCATATCTATTCAGTGATTAAAGCTAGGTATTCAATTTGGCAAAGGATCATTTCTTTTATCTAGTAAAAAAAAATCTAATTTAGTAAATAAGGAGAGGAAGACCCTCTGAGTTTTTGGCCAAAACAGAAATGACTGCTATTTACATTCAATCTGGATCAATCAAGACCCAAACAGTGACCAAACAGGGCTTGACCTAATTAAGATAAGTTAAAATAAAGAGTTTTAAATTAGGTAAAGGAAATTACTATATAAAAGAATTCCTTGGAATTTACTCAGAGAATTATTACAAAGTAATGAGGAAACGGTTTTAGTCAGAGAATTTTCTGATAGCTAAGATGAAATATAAAGCAAAAGGATGATTAGTATTATACAGTGGAGAAAGCACTGACCCTAGAGTCAAGTTCAAATTTCACCTCTAATGCTTTCGCCTGTGTGCTTAAAAAGTGATGACATCTGTGAAGACTTAGATGATTTGATCCAAAATAAGGTGAACAGAACCAAGAGAAGAATTCACACAATGACAGCAATATTATAAAAAATGATCAATGGCGAAAGATTTAGAAATTCTTCAACAAAATAATATATGCTACAATTTCAAAAGGCTCATGATGAAAAGTGTTATCAATCTCCAGAAAGAAAATTGATGGACTCAGAGTGTAGAATGAGCTATATTTGTTTTTTCTCTTTCTCTTTCTTTCTTTTTTTTAAGAAGATAGCTAATGTGGAAATGTTCTGCATGACTTCATATGTATAACAGATATTGTTTTTCTTACCTTAATGGCTGGTAGAAAGAATGATGGAGGGAATTTGGAAATGAAAAGGGAATTAAACTAAATTAAAAAAAGACAAACAGCAAAAATATGGACTTGAATCCTGATTCTATCATTTGATAGTTCTTTGATCCTAGATAGGTCATATTATCTTAGTTTCTTCATTTATAAAATGAGAATGTGGGATTAGATCGTGTCAAATTCAGATAGTAACAGAAGCCATTAAAACATACAGAAGAATTCCTGTGGGTCACATTTTGACTTAGTTTTAATATGTAATATCTATGCTTTGTTATATTTTAATTATTTTGTTAAATATTTTCAAATTACATTTTCATCTGGTTTGGGTAGCACTTGGAATTGTGCAATGTGTTTAACACTTCTGGACTAAGATTCCTTAAAAGGCTAATTATTTTATGATACTAGGTAGGCAGTGGAAATATTATTCCTACTTTTAACAGGTGAGCAAATTATGCCTCAGGGAGTCAAGTAACTTGCTCAAAGTCTTACCTTTAGTAATTATCTGGAGGTAATTCTATGATTATTACCTAAATTAGATAAATGATAGAATTTCCTTAATATTTCCCCATTCACTTTACTCAAATTTGCTAAGATGAGGGGGTGTGCCAGTGATTCTAAAAGCACATTCTGAGAACACACTTGGAATTGCTAAAAGTAATAAAAAATTATTTTTATATATGACTTATGGATTCAGGCTCTTGGAGTTGACTATTACATAATAGTTTATCTACAAAGAAATTGTCTAACATCACATAGGATAGCATGCAGAGAAATGCAATCATAGGGGTCCCGGCAATCTTTCTTGCCTTTTGTCTCAGAATAGATTGCAGGCGTCTATGTCTGTGAAATGTAGGACTTTTCAGTGCCTTTGGGAACCATCCCCAAAGATCTCTTCTTGCTTGTATAACTGTGTAGCTACAAAGGATTATCAAAGTTCTTCAAGACTTAAAATTAAATGAGTAACTTAGGTAAAAGTATGAAATCCAAGTAGAAGAAATTTAGATATTTCCTTTTTGTGTAAAACCTTGTTCATAGTCAAGGAAAATATATTTCTAATAATATTTATATTGTTGAAATATTGGTTCTATCTCTAAAGGATTATTTATATTTCTTGATAAGCCTGAAACATTTATCAGCTCCAGAGAAGGTTTGAAAAGCACTTCCAACCCACATTTGAAAATTATAGCCCTTGTAGGGCAGCAAGGTGCATAGTAGATAGAGCACCAACCCTGAAATCAGGAGGACCTGAGTTCAAATCTGACCTCAGATACTTAACATGAACTACTGTATGACCCTGGGCAAGTCACTTAACCCCAAATGCCTCAGCCAAAAAAAAAAAAAAAAAAAGGAAAGAAAATTATAGCTCTTGTGTATTATTATTGACATAAGGGAAGTGTTATGTTTCAGTCTAGCAAACATGTTTTGATATCACAGATGAAATACCACAAATATAATTTTTGTGGCAATTAAAAAATGGACATTTACAAGGTGTAATATTTGGTGTCCCTCATGGTTTGAGAATTCTTCAATTCAAGCCATATCATTGGCATAGATAACTTTAGGCTCTTTACAAATATTTGAATGGATTAAGAGATTGATAATATATAATTTCTACCTCGCTCTCACTTCATTCCAGACAACATAGGAGTGGATCCCAATAAATCATTTGGACAAAATTGGACCTCCTCAACTTCAAAACTAAGGCCTTTTTTGTAAAAAGGATACCATATCCAATGAATAGAACTTGAGATGCAGGAGATAAGATTCTGTCTTACTCCTATGGGAGCACTAATGAAAAGAAGAATGGCTTTGGAGTTAGAGGACTTGGTTTCAAATCCCACCTCTTTCTATTAGCGTATTGGGGAAGCTGCTTCAGCTTTATGAATTAATTATGTTCCTCTGTAAATCAGGTGGTTGGACTAGTTGATCTTTGAGCTATCTGTATTGTTAAATCGCTCATCTTTTGAGTCTGAGTATAAACATTGTTGACTTGACCAGAAACATCTAGGACTTCAAGATCCATGTCTTTAAAAATTTTTATTATGACTTTGTTCTTATCCTTTCAAGATAGAACAGAGAACAAACAGCCTCTTGGCTTCCCTTTTCCTCAGATTAAGTAATCAGAGTTGTCTCTTGTTTCTTACTTCTCTCAGGAAGGATATAAAAGTAAAGTAGACTGCTGAACATTGTTTTATGGGCAGAGATAAATAGCTTCTTCCTATTGGACTGAAAATGAACAAAAGGCCATTTCCCAATTGATAAATGGTCAAAGGATATGAACAATTTCCAGATGAAGAAATCAAAACCACCTTTAGTTTTATGAACAAATGCTCTAAATCACTATTGATTAGAGAAATATAAATTAAGACAACTCTGAGGTATTACTCAGATATTGAGTAAGATGACAGGGAAAGATAATGATGAATATTGAAAGGGATGTGAGAAAACTGGAACACAATTGAATTGGCAGAGTTGTGAATTAATCCAACCATTCTGAGGAGCAATTTGGAGCTATGCCCAAAATACTATAAAACTGTACATATCCTTTAATCCACAGTGTCTCTACTGGGTCTGTATCTCAAAGAAATCATAAAAGAGGAAAAGGACCCACATCTAAAGAAATGTTAGTAGCAGCTCTTTTTGTAGTGGCAAGCAACTGGAAATTGAGTGGATGCCCATCATTTGGGAAATGGCTGAATAAGTTATGGCACATAAATGTAATGGAATATTATAATTCTATAAGAAATGATGAGCAGACTGATTTCAGAAAAGCCCTGGAAAGACTTACATGAACTGATGCTAAGTGAAGTGAGCAAAACCAAGAAATCATTGTATAACGTAACAATATTATGTGATAATCATCTTGATGACTTGGCTCTTTTCAACAAAGTAGGTGATTCAAAACAATTCCAATAGACTTTGGATGGAATGTCCTATCTGTAATACACAGAGAGAACTATAGAGACTGAATATGGATCAAAGCATTGTATTTTCACCTGTTTTGGGTTGTGTTGTTTATTTGCTTGTTTTTTTCCATTTCTTGTGTATTTTTCCCTTTTGATCAGATTTTTCTTGTGCAGCATGATGAATATGGAAATATGTGTAGAAAAATTGCACATGTTTAACTTATATTGGATTGCTTGCTATCTTGGGAAGGAGAATTAGGGGAAGGCAGGGAGAAAAAATTGGAACACAAAGTTTTGCAAAGGCCAATGCTGAAAACTATCTTTGTACATATTTTGGGAAAAATATTATTAAAAATCTTTCTGTTCTTGTTCTTATCTTTCTTATTGTCATCCTTTTTCTCTCTCTCCTCTCCTCCTTTCTTTTTTCTCTTTCCTTTTTCATTCCCTCCTTTCTTCTCTTTCTGTCTCTGTCTCTCTCTTCTCCTCCTCCTCCTTTTTCATCATCATCATCATCATCATTTTCTTCTTCTTCCTTTTTCTTCTTCTTTTCTCCTCTCTCTCTTTTTCTCTCCTTCCTCTTTTCTACTTCTTCCCCATTTCTTCCTCTCCTTTTATATGCCTGCTTTTCTTTCTCTCTTTCCCACATTCCCTACTTCAATTCTCCTTCCCCTGCCTCCCCACAGTAGTTTACTCCTAGGTTTGACTGTAGGACAAGGTCACCTCTTCAGAGCTACTTTATCTTAAGGTTTTCAAAATTAAATAAATCTCCTTAGTTTGATTGCCAAAAAGAAGAGCTGTGGATCCAGAGATTCAGGCATTGATCATCTTATTGCTTGTATGTGCTTTTCAATTTCATCTAGAAATTGGAAGGAAGCTTTCTATAAACGACTCATTGCTCAGAATTATACTAAAGTCCAAATATGCTGGTTCAAAAATGTTTTTTACCTAACTTAGAATGTAGGAATGGATTTCTTAATATTAGGTAGCTATTAAGAAGCAGTGTCACATAGATAGTAAATTATCGTTAAAGTGTTAAATAATTAGATTTGAGTCCTGCCTCTGATAAATATTAGTTGTGTAATCTTAGGTAAGCTATTTAACTCTTCAGTGGTCCTGGCTATTCTCTAAGAGGAAAAATTCTACAATAAGTGCTAGTCTGCATTGATAGGTCCTCACTAGTAATTTCCTACATCAATAAAATCATGTCTGGCTAAAACAAATAAACAAACAAAAACATAACTAGGCATTTAAAAAAATAATAGCTTGCATTCATATAGCCCTTCAAAGTTTGCAAAGTGCTTTACATATATTATCTCATTTTATACTTAAAACAACATTGGGAGATTATTGTTATCCCCACTTTACAGATATAACTAAGCTTTTCAGACCTTGTGTATTACTTAGCCAATAAGTATCTGAACCTGGATTTGAATTCTGGTCTTCCTAACTCCAAATCTAGTCCTCTCTATCCTCTGGATCATCGGTTCCTCAAAGTTGCCCTTGGTCAACCAGACCTGGAAGAATCAGGTGCCTGTGGTTTTGATGACAGCCTTCCTGTTGCCATGGAACTACTTACAATGCTACCCTGAGACTTGAAATTCACCTAACTGGATAGGTGAACTTGCACTATCTTAGGATCCTTGAGAGAATTTGAGTCTTTCAAAAAAAAAAAAACTGTCTATTGAAAACAAGAGATTTATAAATTCTTTTCACTGGATTACAGTCATATTTCCCTACAGAGGTTGAATTTTTTGCTTTATTAAAAAAGAAAAAAGAGATAAGAATGTCAGACAGAGCATATATACCAGATTCTAGATGATATGATTCTGGTGATAGAAATGACTCTTTAGAACTTAAGCTACCCTGTTAACTTAGAAGAAAAGATTTATCCTCAGACTGTGACCAACAGTATCACAGTTAAAAATCTTAAGGGTTTCAAAAGCTATACTGATTAGAAATCTAGAGCTTTATTTGAACACACATCAGTGCATTGGAATGAAACAAACAAATAAAAAAACCCAAAACAAAACCCAGGCCTCAGCACCACTAACAAAAAAACAAATTGAAAATATTTTTCTTGGACACTTCTCTCATTTTCCTTTTTTCCCCCTGGTTTTTTGTTAGCTTGTTGGTTCAAGTTTGTTTTGAACTGTTGAAAGTGTGTTGTTCTGATAAAGACTTTGTTGTTCACTATAAAGGACTTTTAAAAAAGAGATTGATTTTTTTCTCAAGGTAGGAAATAAAAATAAAATGAAAAGGCTTTACAAGTTATTCTCTTGCTGTGTGTTGCTTTTATGAGAAGGCTTTTCAGCAGTTCTTTGCCTTGCTGACTCACATATATCATGCTGAAAAGCTCTGCATCTCATACTTTAGCACTTACAATCATTTCCTTCTTTATTGAGCATGATGTGGGTCCTTTTTTAGATCATTAAATTGTAACTAAAGGAAGAGGCTGTGTAAAAATCTAGCATTAGGCCTTAACTGCAGACTAGCCTTATGAGGGCACCAAGTCTTTTCTCTACTGAGCCTAAATTTAATTTTCTAAAATGAGGTTTATTAGTTTTGTGATCTTATTACAATTTTTTTTATAATTTCAATATATTCCTTTTCTTATGTGTTTTATTTTATGCAGTTTCGAAAAGTGGTTTGTAGGCTTCATTGGACTGCTAAGAATCCATGAGATCCCCTCCCCCCCAAAATATCAATGTTAAAAGCTCATGACATAACATCTTTCTTATCATTGAATCTTTTCTCAATATCCTGAGTCCCTTGAACTTCCCTGACTTATTCCTTTTGTTCAGATATCTTTTGTATCCAAACCCTAGTTATCTCTCTTCTATTAATACTGCAATAATTTGGTTTCATTTCTGTTTCCTTCCTATTCTTTGCCTCTAGATATTATAATGTATACAGATGCATTTTCTAGATTCTCACCAATACAGATATGATAGCATGATACAGAAATGATAACTTAATTAGAAATCCTCCCAGTCTTAGAGACTTTACTGATTCTTTTTAGACTTTCAGGATCCCTTTCAGCCAATAAGGAAATGTACTTTCTAAATGATAGGAACAACAGGAGCTACCAGGCCTATTATTTTATTGGCATTGGGAACTTTTAGACTGAAGAAGCATTTTCTATCAAAACAGGTCCACACTTTGCAACTTATCGCCTCAGAGAGTTTGTTTATATCATTACAAGTGGCTAAGTGGATAGAACAATTGTCAGGGAGTCAGGATGACCTGGGTTCAGAGCTGGCCTCAAATACTTCTGAGCTGTGTGATTTTGGACAAGTCACTTAGCCTTTATTTGCTTGGGTTTCCTCAATTATAAGATGGAATTAATACTATCTTTCCTGATTGTCGTAAGGATCATTTGGCACATAGTAGGTACTATATAAATACTTATTCTCTTCCATTCTTTTCCCACTTGTGTAATCTTTTAATTTTTGCTATTCCCTTTTCCCTCATTAAGGAAATAGAACTGGTATTGATAATGTTCTCATTACTTCTTCAAATTAGAATAATTCAATTAAACAAACTCTTTCAATTCACAAAAGACCATTCTTTTCCTTATAGTCTAACACTTGGATTATTGGTAACTATGGATACTTCATGGGAAGTTGCCAAGAACACTAGGATGATCATCCTATCTCTTGTAAATACTTTTAAATAGTTTCAGGTTATTATTATGATAATTACTATTATTAAATTTTAATATTTTTGTCTTATCACAGCATATGTAAAGAAGAGTGAAAAATATTGTGGAATTGAAATTCTAAAGCAGTTCTGTGATTTCATCCTATTGGGTAGTTTCTCTAACTATGTAGATTTCAATCAACCATCTATGGCTACCTATCCTATTAAATTGTTTTCCCTTCTTTGATAAATTCACCATAGAAGGTTGACACACTTTGATGGCAGCCTTCCTTCACAGCAAGGATACCATTGAAGCACATGGATTTATTTCATATTCTTATTCTTGCCATTTGCCCAAACCATCTTTTTGTTGTTCATATATTTCTTTAATCTTATCCTTTATTTCCATTCTTTTTTTCATAATTTTTTTTTTTTTAATGTTCCTTTCTTCATTTAGAAAACTTGAGGAAGACTTCAGTCCATTTATATTATATACCAGCAGTTTTTGACCTGAGTCCAGAGAACCTTAGGCAGACAAGTCCCAGAAAGAAGAGACAGTTTCACTACAGCATTTGAGACTGGACCATATATCTTTGTTTATAATATTCAGACTCACTCCATAACTTTATGTTGTTTTTCTGGGTAAAGAAATTATGTTAAGAAGTGATTAAAATGTATATTTTTTTCACTTGGGGTCTCATAGTTAGGCATATAGGTCAGTGATGAAAGCAAAGACCCCATCTATTGCAAAATATTTATATCAGCTCTTTTTGTAATGGCAAAAAAGAGGATATAGAATAAATGGACATTTATTAGGAATGACTAACAATTTGAAGTACACATACATAATGGGATAACTATTCATTTATGTGTTGATTTTGCTGGACTTTTTTTTTCTGTACTTTTTGTTTCTTTGTTCTGGGAGATGGCTATCTGAAGTGGGGAGAAGAGATATGTAGGAAATGTAGGTGATATAAAAACAAAAGATATAAATAAAAATTGTTTTTTTTATTAAAAAGAAGATCCAGCAAAAGACACAAAAATAGAGTTATAAGAGGAAAACTAGCTTAGTGTTGTGAAAAAAGGGATAATTTTGCACCTATGTCATGATCACAGAGGAGATAGCTAGGTATGAAGAGACAAGGGAGAAGACATTTCTAAGAAATTTCAATGAAACTCAAGAGAATTTTCTTTCTTAGAGTGAGGCATGAAGGTGAATGCATGAACAGGTATGCACAAGTTTAATGGTTATAAATACAAAATGAGTGAAGTCTAGGATCATGCTGTTGATATTGAGACTATTCAACAAAAGCTAATCCAAGGCTAAATAAAATGTCTAAAAGAAAGTTGTATGCTATAAATTGTCTTGACTTATGATGAAGTCATTTTATGGTTATAACTCTTTCATTTTATGGTTCAAAAAGATTGTGACATGTCCAAGGTCATAAAGCTTACTAGCTTAAGAGGCAGTTTAGTTGAATCTCTGTCCTTGGATTCAAATTAATTACTTCCATTGAACAGTTTTTCTTAGCTGCTTTTGCATACTAGAATATGATGCTGATTTGTACTTCTGGTCCAAATACTGTGTCCCACTTGTGGTCCATTGGCTCAGAAATCTATATCCATGGTAATTGAGGCAATATTCTATATAACTGACTGTTTTTATGACTTGGTGTTTCTGACCCCTCTTTGAGTGAATCATAATTTCAATCACAACTTTCTTCCCTGCTACTATTAGCTTGGTAAGTCCCATCTGGTGCTATTAAAAGACCTTGTTGTAGATGCTTTTCAGTCATGTCTAACTCGTTGTGTTTCCATTAAAGATTTTCTTGGCTGAGATACTGGAGTGGTTTGACATTTTCTCCTCCAGTTCATTTTACAGATGAGGAAATGGAAGCAAACAGGGTTAAGTGACTTACTTAGGGTCACACAGCTACTGAGTGTCTGAGACTGGTTTTAAATTCAGGAAGAAGAGTATTGCTGATTCTAGGTCCAGCACTTTATCTACTATACCACTTAATTGCCCTAGAGATATTAGAGGTTATCTAATCCAGTTTTCTCATTTTATAGATAAACAAGCTGAGTCCCAGAGAGTTGACTTGTCGTCTGGTCACACAGTTACTAAATGGAAGAGCTGAAATAAACTTCTCTCTAATGAATTTATTATCTAATGTCATATGTAAGTTCTTTCCAGCTTTTGAGTCATATCTTAAGTACTTAATACAAACTTTTATTGGGAAGGAAGAAATTTCTACCTAGGAATAACCTATTTACTTATGGAGATGCGTTAGTCTTTTAAATGAGAAATTCACTTAAAAAATCTTCACATTTATATATTTTAACAGTCTAACTATTTCTCCCTCCTTTCCTCACAAAGTATTAACATGTTAAATACCTATGTGCTAGGACTTCATTATAGTTGCATCCTAAAAAGAAGGGATATATCTATTAAAAAGGATCAATTCCCAGTGGAGTAGTTTCTTCATTGATAGTTCATACACATGCAAAAACCATTGTAATATATTTTAAAATAATGTCTTTGCCTGTGTAATAACATGACATTCTTTATGAAGATATTCAATAAATTATAAATGGGAAAGAAGTCACAGTAGGGGAAACCTATTTCAACCCTTGTCTAGGCTTTCTGAATTTAATTGAGCTATTCAAATTATTTAAAACATAAAATGACAGACATTTATGAGATTCTTCTTACATAAATCACAAGGGATGAGGCTAAATAAATAAATAAATCTGCTTTAAATGAGTAGTGGAGCTATGTGTCATTCTGCATTAGAAAAAAATAGCCCGACCCCATTAAGGTTATTAAACTGGAAGCATATTTTGCAAGTACTTTTGAAAATGGCTTCTTGCATACTGCTATCCAATATTCACAGATGAAATAATTATATGGAAAGATAAAAGGAAGATGTAAATTGAAAAGGGCTGGCAATAAGAAACTAGATGCAATAGTTATGCAAACTTCTTAAAATAAAGCTAATGCTTTTGAAATTAAGCTTATCCAAAAGCTAAAAGTTGAAAACCTAAGAATTGAATATCCATTGGCTGGTCTTGGTATCAAGAAAGGATAAAGTTGTATAAATACCTACCACAAAATTAAACTTTTATTGCATTTTGTCATGCATAATCTATAAGTTTACTAGTTCACTCATCTTGTTTCCCTAACCAGAATATATTGTGTCTGGAGTAATAATCTATATAGTTTATAGAATTCTTTTCTATTTTTTTATGCAGCTAACCTTGGCAAACAATCTTACCAGTAGATTTGAAACTGGAAGATTTACATTTGAATCCTATTTAGTACTCATGTGACCTTTGGTAAATTATTTGATCCCTCCTAGTCTCATTTGCCTCATCTGTAAAATTGTGGGGTTGGACTAGATGACCTGTTAAGTTCATTTCTACCGCTTCTATTATTTTCTCATGCTGTTTGCATAGTTTTTGCCCAATAAATATTTGTAGCCGACTGAATGATTATAAAGCATTTGCAATTTCCTCCCTGAAATATTTTGCATTTACTGAAGAATCATACAAATGAGTGCCTGCAACTATAGATCATACTGACAGGAATTTAAAAGAATAGACTCTTTCTGTCAATCATTGGGGGAGAAACTAGAAGCGAGGGACAGAAGTGATAAACAAGCAAATTTCAGTTTGAGGCAAAGATAAATTTCCTAATATTAGAGCTATGCAGACATGGAATGGGTTTTTTCTGTATGTAGTAGGCTCCCTGTCACAAGATGTCTTTAATCAGTAGCTGGGAGACCACTAGTGATTTCTAGAAATTTTTTTAGAATTTAAAAATGAAATGCTTGTTCAAGCATGAGTTAGTTGGATTAGACAGTTTCTGGTTTACTATGGTGGGATTGGAATGGAATATTGGGATGCAATACAATTTTGTTCCTATTAAATGCTGTCAATGTAGTTTCCTCAGAAACCCTAGGTTCTGAATGCTTATTTCAATTTCCTGTTCTACAGAGATGAAACTAGATGTTAACTCTGAATCAATGGGGAAATTTTTTTTTTTTAAGGTATAGTTTCTCATCTGCTATGATTATTTTGGTATAGTGGATAGAGTGTTGGATTTAATATAAGGAAGTCTTATAGCACTTGCTAGTTGTGTAACACTGGAAAAGTCATATGACCGCTTTGAGCTTTGGTCCTCTCATTTGTCAAATAGGGATAGTACCTTCTTCATAAAGCTGTTGTGGGAGTCAAGTGAGCTATTAAGTGTAAAGGGATTTATGAAACTTAAAGAGCTATAGAAATATAAGCTATTGTTATTATATAGACATCTCTGATAGAGTAAACAGAAAGTTGATCTTATAGTCGAGCAGACTTGGGTTTAAGTCCCATCTCAGACACTCATCATCTGGACAAGTCATTTAACTTCTTAGTCCTTGGGAAAAACTGGCACAGTACCATACTGCACACAGTATGGTACTGTGCCAGTTTCAGAGAAAATATTGATCCACATTATCTCAGGTGCTCTCTATGGTTTTGAAATCACAAGTCCAGTTACAAAGAGTGACCAAAGATATGTAGAGTCTGGAGGATGTAAAGGTTAATTTTCAAGGTGCCTTTCTGCTCTGAGATTCCAAAGTACTCAAATGTTATTAACTAATAGAAATCACCATTTATATCAAACTGAGTATAATTTAATTTCATACTAATACATAGAGGGGAGGAAGACATGACTCCTATAATATATTGAAAAGCTATCTATTTTCATGTCATAATCTATAAACATAAAATTTGAAGAAATAGAATGAAGGAGATGAGGGACGAGTATTGTGGAGTGTTTCTGGTACTATACTTTGTCTTGTTAAACTTGCCATATCTTTTGGGATGATGAAGATTTTGTTACTTGTACATTTCATTAATTTAGTAATTCCCAATTAGTAATATGCTTTTTTAAAGTGGAGATTTATGGATTAAGGTCAGATTCCACAAAGTAAGGGCCATTTACTGTAGTACCAACTGAGCAGTCAGCATTATCACTTTCTCTTAAAATATCAGATATGACAAGAAAAGAAAAGGAATATTAAATTCTTCCTTTCTAATCTTTGTCAATATGTAAGCTGCCAAAAAAAGAGAAAAAAATAGACAATACATCAATGTAGAGATATTTATTCATTTGGGGAGTTTTCTTTATTTTAATTCTCAGTCTGTGATACTGTGACTTGGACTTTTAAACATTTCTTACCTTCCATACTTCTGTTTGTTTTGAATATTTATTTGGACCTTTAAACATTCTTACTTTTCATACTTCTGTTTATTTTAAATATTTATTTGACATTAATTCCCAGCAAGAAAACTCCAGCCATTACTGTAAATCTACAGTTCCCAGTCTTAAAGGGTTTTCAGGAAAGCTGAAAGGTTAAGTGATTTACCCAGAGTCACTGAGCCATGAAAAGTTCAAAATAAAACTTGGTGTTTCTCTCCTAGATGGGCTCCAAGAAGTATCTTTTGAAATAAAACAAATTTTCTTCTGCTTCCAAGCTTTGAGGTGAGAGAAAAGCCTTTTTTGGTGATTGTTGTAGATTCAAAATTAAGGAAACCAACATATATTCTGTTACCTTATTCCTTAGTTGGTCTGTACTTGGAATAAATATAGCATAAGACAAGGCCATATAGAATGACATCATGCCAGCTCTCCCTTACCTTGCTGTTTTGTTTCTCTTTGTCACTTTGCCCTCCATCCTATTGTGGTTTAAAAATAACTGAGAGGGAACAGAAAAAGTGAATTCAGGCTCATACTGGCTTCTGGGTAAAACTGCAAAGTATGTGCTTTGTATTCAGTGAATTCTACTTCCCCTTTGTGAGAGCTTTCCTGATCATACTCTCAGTATGACCCTGATCTTCCTGTTCTGGCCAGCATATCCTAGCAAAATTTAACTGCGTAGTGTTCTTCAGGATCCATCTCTTCTGAGGCTCCCATGTGGGAGAACAATATGGTAGGAAAGCCCCTGAATTTGTAGACAAAGTATATGAGTTTGAAATTCAGGTCTGCCTGCCACCTGTGTAATTTTGAGTAAATCATTTCACTTCCAGTGTTCTCAAAATTTTCTTCTATAGGGGTTGGATTCTGAGGTTTTTTCCAGCTCTATAAATCTGATGCTGTTAATTTTAATTAAAATGTTAATACTTCCTAAAGTTTTTATTTGGTTAGGATATTATACAGAAGCCTCTTGGAAAAGTGAAAATATCACCAGAAAGTACTTGTATTTTTAACAAGGGGCTAGTGATACAAAAGAATGAGTCTCTTATGACAGAATTTCAGATTCAAATGTGGGAGACAAAACTTTCCAGGTTTTCTCAAATCAAAATGATCACTTAATTTATCTGGATCTGAGGTGGGTGGATAGTTAGTGTTGGAGTGTGTGTGTATGTGTGTGTGTGTGTGTGTGTGTGTGAGAGAGAGAGAGAGAGAGAGAGAGAGAGAGAGAGAGAGAGAGAGAGAGAGAGAGAGAGAGAGAGAGAGAGAGAAAGAGAGAGAGAAGAGATTGAGGAGAGGGAGAGGAGAGAAGAGGAGAGGAGGAGGAGAGAAGAGGAGAGAAGAAGAAAGGAGAGGAAAGGAGAGGAAAGGAAAGGCGAGAAGAGGAGAGGAGAGACAGAGTGTGAGTGTAGATCTCTTTGATAATGGTATAGTGGAATGCATACTGGACTTAGAGAACTCTTATTTTTCATCTCTAAACTGCGATCAGACTGTTAAAGGACTTTAAAGTACCTTCTAGCTCCAAATCTATGCTACTTTTAGTTTTAAATTCTATGATCTTTAAAAACCTGTTTTACAAATAGGTTTAAAGCAAGCCAATGTCTCGTACTTATGGGGTCTTATTAAAAGACAAAGGTAAAGAGAGAAAACCAAAACTGGCTATCTAGACTCTAAAGATACTTTAGGATAATAGAAATATTGAAAGCAAGTAGTGTTTAAATGGTCAAAAGAAAAACTGGCCAGAAAAGCCAATAACCATTAGTATTTTTGGAATTATTTATGTTTCAGAAAAAGAATTGCAGGTTTTCTAAGAATAAGAGGAACTTTTTCATTCAAGACAGATTTTTTTTTTAACATCTGGGTTTCACCTCTGTTGTGTACCACAAAGATGGAAGACAGGAGTAAGGGTGGAGTTTTTAGGAAAACTGCTTTCATCTAAATTGTCCCATAATGAAAAGTCATGATTCTACCTTCCTACAAGATCCCAAAGCCAACTAATATTTTCTCCATATATATTATTAGCATACTTTTATATGATATTCTTATATATTTGTACTTAGAACATAGAATATTTCAGCCACTGATGCCTTTTATGACTCTTTCTGCCAAATACAGTGATAATCCCTACCCTGAAGGTTGAATAAGTGGTTGAGCAGGTAGAGAAGGACTGAAGGACTGAAGATATTTTCCACAACAGGTGGAAAAGCCTTAATGATAACAATAATAATGATAATAATAATAAATAACATTTATACACATTAAGGCATTCTAAATAATTTTCAGATATCTCACTTAATTGGATTCTCACAACAATTTTGTTAGTTATTAGGCTAGTAATATTATTCCTGTATTAATAGACAGATGGTATAGGGGGTAGAGTGCAAGGCCTGGAGTCAAGAAAACTCATCTTCCTGAATTCAAATTTGGACTCAGATATTCTTGGGCAAGTCACTTAACTCTGTTTGCCTCAGTTTCTTTATCTTTAAAGTGACATGGAGAAAGAAATGGCAAATCACTTTCGTATCTTTGCCAAAAAATACCCAAATGGAATTAGTCAGACACAACTGAAATCAACTTGCCCAACAACAAAAACTTTTGTTCCTATTTTACAAGTGAGGAAATTGAAGCTAAAGGAAATTAAGCAACTTGTTCATGAAGTAAAAGTCTGAGGCACTTTTGAAAAGCAATTCTTCCAATTTCTAAGTCCAACATTTTTAACCTATTATGCTGGAGGTAAAGGACAATGAGGTAACTGATGACACAGTACATGATAAATATTAGAACAGAAGGAATAAACTTTAGATTGTTCAGGGTATGGCCAAAGCACAGATGTTGAATTTTCCTCACCCACTGATTGCAGATTCCTTAAGGAAACTAATTTTTTATCTGTGTAGCACAATACCTACCATCTACCCCCATAACAGGTGCTTAAATATGCTCATTGATTTATTGACTATGCTTCTTGCATCTTACTATAGTATTTTAAAAAAGAAAAAAATATTTGAATGTCTAATCAAACTTGACATCCCCAAGCTTGGGTTCATATGAATCTTGCCTTCATAATAATGATTCCTTATTTATATAGAACCTGAGAAATAGTGAAAAGAATTCTTATGCTCATATAAAGTAAATTTCAATAATATTTTTATAATCTTCTTCTAATGAGGGTATAATGAAACTACACATGATAATCCTTTAAGGGAATAGAACACCTTCAAAATTAAAATATTAGTTTAAATCTAAACTGTATAGATTGTTGATTCAATCAAGACTTTGATAGCCCTAGAACTCAAATCCTCACTCTATGTTTTACTGTCCTTTTGGGGAAAGGAAATAGCATATTCTCTATCTGTTTTTACAATTATTGCTTAGGAAAGGACTTATTTTTTTCTTGTCATAAAATTATAGAAATGAAGATTGATTCACGTATGATTATTAGCCTTCTAACCAGAAAAAAAGGTATGATTTTGGTTCATATCCTAGCAAAATAAGGTAATCCCATAATGGCAGTAACTTGAAAGTAGTCCTGGTTCCTCAAGCAGTTTTATTTCTATCTTAACAATATACTGTTCATGAGTTAAGCTTTCCTGGGAATTACTTGTCTACCTTAAGTCCTTTGTGATAAGGAGTTATTTTGGTTCTATAATTCAATGGCTCCATTGTGGAGAGTCAACATCTCAGTTCTAATGAAGTTCACTTAAGCCATTAGCATTTTATTGCTAAAGAATTAATCTGGATGAGAAACACAGTTACCACAGTGCATCATTTCCTTTATTTCTGTGATTATCTCCTCAAAATTCAGTGTAATTTGCAGAGTCTGATCTTATTGTTTAGGCCCTGTGGTTCAGAATAATTATTAAAAAGATGGAAACTATATTTTACTAGTTTAGTATGTTACCTCAAGTGAGATTAATTTTCTAAATTAATAATGATTATAGCTCACAAATGGAAGGAATCCAACACAAGGAGTTAGGAATAGGTTAGAATTCTAGTTTTGGATAAACATCTTCTTGGTATATGACTAGATAATTTATTCAACTACTTTGAGCCTTACTTTTCTCATCTGTAAAAGGGGTATAGCAACAAAAATATGAGAAAAATGTTTATGAATTGAAAATATTATATACATGCAATCTATTGTTATTATGTTTATAGCACTTTTATTCAAAAACATTACATATATATATGCATACACATGCACACATTTATCCTCATTTGAGTCTCATAACATCCCTGAATTTTTTTATGTTCATTTTCAAGGCAAAATAATCCTGATAACACAGAATAAAATAGATTTATTATTTAGATTTGTAGTAGCAATTTATTTTATAGTAACAAATGTAAAACACAAATCAAGGCTTTCCAAGATTTAGCTCACATGAATCAATACTGATTCTTGGGCCTCTTCAAAAAAGATATTCCATCTTTGGCTTATTGTTCCTACTCAGATTTTACTTTGGGACATCTCCAACTCTAGCATGGGTAACACTTGTGGATATCCACAAGTGCTACCTATGGATACCAGCATACCTTACTGCCCCATAAGGACTCAGAGTAGCAAGTGAATATTGAATATGGGATAGTTTTCATTTATTTCATCCCACAGAGAATGCAGTAAAGGTTTGAAAAGTTTGAAAAAGATTTGATTTGAAAAGATTCGGAGAAACTAATGCTTATATAAAAAATATAAATCTTTTAGTATTTAGTCATATTTCTTCAGAAGAAAACTGAGCTTAGAGGTGCTTATTAAGCACACTTTAACATTCAATAAGGTCCTATATAATTATTTTCAGACTTGTGGTACAACCTAGTTCAAATCCCTATTTCGCTATTGATGCAAAGTGAAAATTCTTAGGAATTGTTGAATAGGTAGCCTTCTTCCAATCAGACCTTCACTAACTAAATTTCTCACAGTAATGGAAAGAAATAAAATGGAGCTTGTCTTCTGTCCCATTTGGTGGATTTTATTCCTTTTTCTCCCAGGGGCATTTTATTCAGGATATTCTATTCTGCTTTTTTCCCCCCCTCCCATCTTGCCACATGGGATTATGTCACTGAGAAGTCAGAAACCAGGATGTGGATTGGCAGGAAAATTTTGGGAAAGCCTGGTATCAGGAAGTAGAAGATTTCTTTCCCTTTTGATCTGTTATATATATATATGTATATATATATGTAATATATGTATATATATATATACATATATATATGTAATATATGTATATATATATATATACTTGTCTTTCTTTGTGCTATTCTGAATCAATACTTTATTTATCAAAGCACATTTCTCCTTCACACTTTCTCCTGAAAATTTGCTAATAAATTGTAATTACAATATGTTGTAAAGATGCCTCAGTATAGTGTAGCTTCTACTGTTTACAGATTGTTTATATGACTTTAACAATGAAAATTGTGAGAAATGGATGGGCATTTGTTTTCCACAGTTATAAAAATTAAATTGGAGAAATTAAACTTAAATAAGAAAATTGAAACCCACAAGGACATCAAGGAATAATCTTTCTCCCAAAAGAATATAAACTCCTTGGAGGCAGGATTGACTTTTGTAATGATTTGAAAACAATTTCTGTCCTTAGCCTTTCTCAGTTACCTGTCTCCCTTCTAGAATGGAAGCTCCTTTGGGAGTGAGTCAGATATGGCTATTATATGTAATAAGAGGTGGAGATGCATGTCCTGTAATTCACATAACTTCTGTAATATCCAATTAATGAGGAATCAGGGGAAAAACTTGTGCTTCAGGATAGGAAAGAAAATGCTGCCTTTGGAGTTTCAAAGGTATATCTATTCACCTAAATGTCTATTCTTGTAAGAATGTAAAATAAATCTTTCTTGCATTCATCATTGAGTCAGTGGATTTCTTGGTAAGATATTTTGTATATTACAGAGATCTTGTTTTCTTAAATTCTTGACCTTGGGGGATTATTCTTTAGACTTTCTCCAAAACATCTTCCTTTTCTAGCCAGGGGTTTAGATTCTGGGTTCATGCTGTCTAGGAAATAAAAATCTCTTCAAGCCAAACACATTGTCCCTCAGGTAATATGGTTGCTTATGCTATGTGCTTTCTGCAAGATACTCTCCTTGTCCTGAATGCTACCATCTAGGGCAGAAAAAGTTTATCTTCAAGAACTATTATCTTAGACCAATGGGGTGAGAAAGCAGGGGAAGAGCACTTATTTTTCCCCAGTGTAGTCATTAACTGTTCTTGGAGCAAAAGGGAGAGAAAAGGGGAGAAAATGGTATATGTACATGCTTCTTCCCTCTCTCCACCAGATCCAGGTCTATTCTGTTGCATTCTGGTCTATTATCTGAACACAGGAAAAGAAAAACAAGAATGAACTGATTTGTTATCTTACCTTTATATGTCAGGGCAAAGGGGATGACTCTTTCCATAAATGACCATTTTTCCAGGAATCCCAACCAGCCAATCATCTTAGGCAAATCTTCAGTTCTCAGATCTAGTCACTGGAAACCAATCAGAAATTACTTTTGTACCCTTATCATACTCTATAAGGAGAGAAATATGGTCATCAAGTTGTTAGGAACTTTTTCCTTACACAGAAAAGATCAAAGCAATAAATATGCAAGATAAGTTATTGGAGTTGAACTGCTTCCTCAGAGCATATAAACAATTCCTTTTTCCATAATCTCCTTTATCTTCACCCTAGAAGGTCTATTGAGTGTCCTGTTGACCTTTGATTTCTCTTGACATGCAAAAATAATAGTTGAACTCATATCCTTTAACCTTACATAACAAATGTAAGATAACAAATCAGTTCAGTTTTGTTTTGCCCTATCCTCCCCTTTTGGGCCACATGACCAGTTCATCTTCTTTCTAGATAAAAATCTTGGCATATCTCTTATACATTTTTCTCCTTTTTTGTTGTCCTTCCATTTTTGATTTTAAGTGACTGTGGGATGACTTTGCTTAGTTAGGTCTCTTGTCAAGCTTTGTTTAAATTGCTTTACTTTCCACTGCTTCTCCTAGTTTAATGAGATAGCATTGCTCAAAATTGTCTACAACCTTCTTCATAAGGTTTTACAAGTGGGTTTATATGTTGAATTAAGATTATCTTTTGATTCCATATCTGAATGCTTGTCAAATAAGTTAATTGCTTGTTGATTCAAAGTGCATTATACATTCTTTTGGTTTCCTTGTTATGATAGTTGATTCTGGAGTGATTGGTTAAACTTCTATATGAAATTCTATATATAACATTGTATCAAGATTAATCTATTACAAATGCAGAGGAAAGTTAAAATATGAGAGCTTTTGTAGAATGATTATTACCATTTTGAGAGGTTAGATAAGGAAAAGCATTAGAATGACAGAATTCCAAAAGGTAATGATGAGGAAAATGTGATTTAAGGTATAGAAACTGAGAACAGTGAGTAGTCCATTTTTAGTAGTATGGAATAAAGCTTAATGTCTTGAGCATAGTGGACATCCAGAAATACTTATTTACTTCTTGAAGTTTATTGAGTGCTTTTCATTTTATGATTCATTAATTTTTGGTAAAATATTAATCTATTATTATATGATAGTTATAACCCAGAATGATTCTGTTTTGAGAAGTGAGTTGTCAGAATACACATATTCAACTTAAATTTTTGACTTATATCTACCTACATATATTATGTAAGTACATACATATGTATTTTCATTGGTCAGTTTTTGGAAGTATTACTGTATAAATTATATTGATATAGACAATCTACATACATCAGACACTGTTTAAATCAACAATGTAATTTGATGCTTTGGTAGAAAATAAACAAATGCCTGAGAGTATCACTGGCAGTATCTTAATATCAAACTAAAATCCACTACACAAATATTCAGTGAAAAAAGCTTAATTAAAACTGCCTAGTATAAAATAGAATTCTAGTTTATCACTGTCAGCAAGCATTATGGCTTATCTTCTGGTCTTCAAGAACAATATGTGTGGATGCCATCAACAACTGAGGACTTAAAAATTCTGCATAAGACTATTAATTTTGCTTTCCAGAGACAGGTATGCAAACCATTCATATTCATTACATTTATAAATGGGGATACATTTAAGTTTCAGTCTGTCTATCTGTCTGTCTGTTTCTGTCTCTCTGGAGGCGTGTGTGTGTGTGTGTGTGTGTGTGTGTGTGTGTGTGCGCGTGTGTGTGTGTGTCCAAAATTCATCAGATTTATTCAGGATATTCTATTCTGCTTTTTTCCCCCCTCCCATCTTGCCACATGGGATTATGTCACTGAGAAGTCAGAAACCAGGATGTGGATTGGCAGGAAAATTTTGGGAAAGCCTGATACCAGGAAGTAGAAGATTTCTTTCCCTTTTGATCTGTAATATATATATATATATATATATATACTAGGAATTCTATGAAATAAAAAAGCTATTTAAATAAAGGAATCAAGAGATGATAAATGAGGGGGTGTACAGAGAGATATTTTAAGGCAGTCAAATTAGTAAATGGGGAACCTCATGTTTTACAGTTTAATCTGAAGTCATCTTCAGAAGTGGGAAAATTTGGATTTTAGGGGTTTAGGGCTTAAGGAAAGTGAAGGTTTAAAATAGTATCTGGAATAATTTAATCAATTCTTGTCATGACCTTTTAGGAAGGGCATTGATAGGTAAGCTGGAGACTATCCAGCAGGGTAGTTTAACAGGGGATGAAGGCTTTTACTTCATGCTATAAAAAGATTTGTTGAAGGTATATTATGTTGAAAAGCAGACTTGGGGTCAAGGACATGATAACTGTCTTTGAAAATTTAAATGGTTGTCACACAGAAGAGTGGTCTTCTTAACCATATGGTCAAAATGAAGACTTATTTCCTGGAAGTTGCAAAAAGGAAAATTTATGTTTGATAGCATAATGTGGCTGATATAAGTGAATAGTAGTGGATAAGAAAGAAGTATTTAAATAATGATAGCTATTCAAAAATCAAATAGTCTACTTTTGCAGAGAGTGAGTTCTTTTCTTTTTGGAAGTCTTCAAGAAAAACCTAGATGACTGCTTGTAGATTATGTTGGAAAAAGGATACTTGTTCAGATATGATTTGTGATATGAACTGAATCTTTATCCCTGTCAGGAAGAAGCCCATATGGCAATGATCAGAAATAACCAATTCCCAGACTATCCTGTTGGTACAGAGTGATTGTGAAGATGGGACTCTATTGTCTATCTTTCCAACCTCTGTGCATCTTTAAACAACCTTTGAGATATTGATTGATATTTTTAGACAGGTCTGAGACTTGGTCTGCTAATGTATTCCATCTGGCTCCTTGATCCTTCCTCTACCTTTTCTCTTTTTCTTGATTCCTCCTCTCTCTTGAGTTTCAAGTTTTATACCTGGGAAACCCCCAAGGAATATATTTCCCCTATAAAGGATCTGCTTATGATGAAGATCTTTGTTAAATTTTCCTCAGGACTAAGCCCACTATGAGGTTACTCTCTCTTCCTTCTTATGGTGCCTTTTTTTTTTCCTAGTCTACCACACTCCTCCATGGATCTAACATGCTGATTAATGGCTTACTCCTATTGACTGATGTCTTACTCCCATTGATTGATTGAGAGGAAGATTAATAGAACTGAAAAAGGAAAAGAATGATGAAATCAGATTATTCACATGAGTATTAAAGTTATCAAAAATTGTAGAAGACAGGGTAGAGTGAAAACATATAAGCTAGGTGTTAAATTCAGTAAAGAGAAAAGAAATGAGAGCTAATGCTAATAGGCAATAGTGAAAATATTTAGAATGATAAAAATAAATAAATAAATGATATATATTTTTAATGAGAAGAAACAGATTTTATCATAGTGTATCAATGGTAATAAAATTGCACCAGGAACCCAAGAAGTAGGTTATATATAAAATATAGTAAGGTATACAAAAAAATCTTTTAAAAAGAAAGTATTTTATTTTAAAGTATTATTTTCAGTCATCTTTTTAAGATTAGTTGTTTCATCATCTGTACTAATACTATCCTAGCCCCATAGCTAATTATCTAATCCATAGGCCCATTAACTTTTATGCACTTTGTGATATTAGACAAGTTACTTGACCTTCCTGTTCCTCATTTTCCTAATCTGTAAAATGAACTGGAGAAAAAATATCTTTGCCAAGAAAATCTTAAATGAGGTCACAAAGAGTCAGACAAAATTGAGTCAACTGAACAACAATGTCTCAGTGAAAAGTACACTGAAAAAGTCAGGAAGCTTATTTTCTAGTCTCAGCTTGCCATTAAATACTTATGTGACCTTAACAAAGTTATTTAATCTTTCAGCACCTTTGATTCCTGTTTTATAAAATGTCTTATTAGCTTTCTTTGCCTTCTAAAAGCCTATTATCCTGTGTCCTTCATTTCAGGTGAGTTTTATTAATGTGTGTATCCTAGTACTCACCAAAATTCTTCTGGGGCTCCAACAGAGTTTATCTGTCTTGAAGAAATGTAGATACTGGTGATTTTTGTCCTAAAAACAAATAGCATATGCTAGATAATAATACTCCATGTGTAAACTTTAATGCAGAGGTTTTTAAGTGTGTGTGTGTGTGTGTGTGTGTGTGTGTGTGTGTGTGAGAGAGAGAGAGAGAGAGAGAGAGAGAGAGAGAGAGAGAGAGAGAGAGAAAGAGAAACAGAGAGACAGAGACAGACATTTGGCAGTCTGATGAAATCTGTGGTTCCCTTCTCAGGATAACATTTTTAAATAATTGAAGGAAATGCTAAATTTCAGTCAGAGGTTAGTGAAAATAAAGATGTAAAATGCCTTTTACCTTATTTAATTTCACAGATCCCCTGGATCTGTGAATCATACCCACAGTCCCCAGGTTAAGAATTCTTGCTTTAATGGACTTTTCAGAGCACTTTTTTACATCCTGACTTCTATATTGATAGGCAGGTTTATTCCCTTACCACACAAATTCTTCCCCTTTCTTTTGACACATTAACCTTGTTCTAATGAAAGACTCTATTAACCTTAGCTGCCTGTTTTGTTTAAGTGACAAAAGCATCTGGGATAATGCCAGAATTTTAAAAAGCTTTTGATAATCAACATTTGGGTACACACTTTGCTTTTGTCAGCAGCAACATTTTGCTTTAAGAAAAGCATTCTACTTTCCTTTCTCACAAAACAAAGCACTAGGGGAAAGAATCTCTGTTCTCTCCCTTTAATATCTCAGATGTTATATTTTGTGCACCTGAATATAAATCTGTTTTATTTTTGAGATTGTAGGTAAAGGTTATGGAAGTCAAAGGTTAGTTTCATACAGATGATCACAACCTCTATAACTGCTAAGAGGAATTTTGATGGAAGTTGGCTTAACTTAGCTTTTGATTTGCTGACATAATAAGTGGTTCTAACACTTTCTTTAGTCAACATCATGGGCCAAGATACTGGCATCACCCTAGCCTGTAGAAATCAGTAAGTTGTGAACTGGGTTGTGAAATAATATATCAGAACAAAATTGTTGAAAAGTGCTTATTTTTTTTCCTTGATTTTTCAAAGAAAAATTTGATTGATCAGAAAGATGGTTAAATCCAGTCATCCAAAAAGCTTTTAGGTACATTTTAAAATGCATGGGAAAGTTGAATTCATCTTTCTTTTTCTGCATGGTATTGTACTGTCTGCCATGTCAGCTTTGGAAATGAATTCTTATTGTCCAAAGAAGGAATAATCAATCTCCATAATTGATACCTTTAGAACATTTCTTTTCTGGAGATTTTAAGTGTAAAACTGCAGCAGTTAGAGCCAACATGACATTTTAACTAATTGTTCTCAATCAGTGGCAGATTGAGGGAAGAAAATAAGTAATTTTCTCAATAAGCATGCAGCATTTTGAAAAGGCAGGCAATATGGTCCATATGCCAGAACATAAAAAGCATAAGAAATGCCACAGTTCATCAGACCAGGCATTTGGGATATAATATGATGCAATGGAGAGTTTGATGGTGTTGAAGTAAAAAAGGGATTTTTTCTCTTCCATTTCTATACCTGTGTGACCTTGCACAAAATTAACCTCTCTATACTTTAGTCTACTAATCCATAAAACAAGGAGGTTGGATTGGATTTCTTTTAAAGTCCTTTCTACCTCTAAATCTATCATTGTGTGACTAGATTAATGCTCCAAATAGTACAGCATTTCATCTCTGCCATTTTGTCAGAGGCTGTTTTATGAGAGAGCCTAGTAGTTGCATTCTGTGAATAAACATCAAAAAGCTGTTGTTGTTCATCCTTCTTTCTTGAAGAAGGACCAGTGACACAGGAAGATGGTATCTTGACTTGTCAGTGAATTGGATTTATGTGAAGCGGAGATACCCAAAGTCATCAGCCTTATTCTCTCCTCCAAATATATGAGTAAAGTGGCAAGATGTAGATCAAGATGATTGGTAATGTCCCCAGACAGAATGGAAGACTGGCCTTTTTCAGGTCTCAGTTTGTCTGAGGCACTGTCCATTCAGTAATTAAATGCTAGGTAAGAAAAAAAGGCAAAAGATGATCTAGTTTGCCTTCACAAAAGAATCAGTCTGGGACTAAAAACAAAATATACCTCAATCCCCATAGTTTGTTCATTCTGCACCTACAATCTACAAAATTACATAAGACAGCCCAGAGCCCAGAGTTCAAAATCCTGGTGATAGCCGTTTCTTAACCAAGTCTCCCTGTTTTAGTTCTAGTTCAATCTTTACCAAAGGGAGCAGATTTTGTGGAATAAATACCCATCAGCACTAATTGCTGATGAGCTACCACCAATTGGAAGGTTGAGTAAACAAGTAGGAGGCAATTGCAGTGCCATCTAGACCACCAACTCAATTATTAGAGTAGCTTCTAAGCCCATCATCTGGGGAGTGAAACTAGTGAGATTTATTCTTACAATTGCTTTTGCAGGAGCTAAAGTCCCTACCTACTTCACCAGCAGCCACAGCTACTGAAGAATCAGAAAAAAACAAAAAACAAAACATTCTTACTACCGAAGTCTTTAGCTCTTTCACATGGTTTGACAGCAGAAATTGATAAAATTTGACTAATGGTTTTGACATGAAAGAAAATATGTATCTCCTTTAACACTAAGCATCACTGGGCCTTTCTACCTGACTTTTGTGTATTTTCTCTCTCTATTAGTGTGAGAAAACAATGACTATAATGATTTTTTTTCTTTGTATACCCAATTGTTAGCACCAAGATTTTCCATTGCTTTCTTTCTAGACCAATCAAAATATAATTAATTATACTACAGTTGCTACCAGGTATGATCATAACTTCTACAACAGTGATGTCAAAGTCAAAATAAATGAGGATCACTTAGAAAACTACTTATTAACATTATATTTTACTGTATTTTTATTTACTTTGTTAAATATCTTCCAATTATATTTAAGTGTGATTTGGTTAAATCTTAGGTGTGTTAATGGACTGTCTATTTTAAAAGACTGGACACAAATGCAGTCTAAATCTGACCCGTCTATTGATTTCCTGTTCCCTACATAAATATCTAACTTTTATTTGCCTTATTTATAAGAATTTCTTTTTTTTTAGATAAAATTATAGCTGGGTCATGAACATTAATGATATGGTTAACTGCATAGACTAAATCCTACTAATTTCTCCCCAGTAACAACCAAAGTCATTTTCCTTTGCAATGGTGGTTGCAAGAAATATTTCATATTGATCAATTAATGAATCAAATATTTTTAAGCCTGTATTATATTCAATAGACTGTTTGAGACACTGGAAATTCAAAGACAAAATTGAATATTTTCTTCCTTCAAGGAACCAGACACTATGTATGCATAGAAAAATATACAAAATATAAAAAAGTAGATGTTGGAAATTAGTTGGAGGGGGGTACTAGCAGATGTGGAGATCAGCTCAGGAAGGCATGGAATGATTGTGAGCAACACAAGTAGAAGAAGTAACATCTTTTTAAAAAATAATATTTTATTTCCCCTCCAATTATTTGACAAGATAATTTTTAACATTCATTTTTACAAAATTTTGAGTTCCAAGTTTTCTTCCCTTTTCTTTTTCCTAACATGGTAGGCAATTTGATATAGGCTATACATGTTATATCATGTAAAACATATTTCCATATTTGTTACAGTTATGAAAAAAACAGATTTTTTTTTAAAAAAGAATAAGATAAGTGAAAAAGTAGGCTTCAGTCTAAATTCAGAATCCATCATTTCTTTATTTGGATGTGGATAGCATTTTCCTTCATGAATCTTTTGTTCTTTTCTTCAAACATTGTCTTGCTGAGAACTGAGTCATTCATAGTTGATTATTGGAGGACAATCTCTATGAAAAATAGGATAAACTTTTGATTTTAATCTGCATTACTAATGTTTCCTTCATCTCTTTTTTAAGTTTAAGCCAGCAGAACAGTAAATTAAACCTTGATTTGTTTGTTTGTTGATTTCCAACATATAAATGCTCAGACTAAGAATTTAACAATTTATTCTCTGGGCTTATGTAAACCAACTAGCACATTCCTGGATATTTGTGATCACCTTGGAAATGATTCCCTTTTGTCATATACTGACTCATGGGAGAATGCCTGCTGAGCTTAATAGATGTTTATTTTTAAGGCTAATGTTCCTAGATAAGAAAGTGAATACTATGAGTCAGGGTGCTTCCTGTATTCTACATCCTGTGTTCCCTTGTCAAAGCTAAATACTTCCCATGCAAATGCCCATAGCATTAATCCTTGAATCTAGATTTTGATCTTTCTGTATTTGAGTTCCTTTGGAACGGATGTGGACCTCTTATTTTTCCTCTGGGGGGGTGGGGAGACTGATATTACCCCTCTCCCCAGTCCTCACCTATCCCCTCACCCCCCATTTTGTTTCCTGACTCAGGGAGTTATATTTTTATATTCTGTAAAATTATCTCTAAAGAAGACATGCAGAGTTGAAGCCAAATATTTTGACTCAATCACTCATTGTCTGTTAAATAGTATCATTTTATTTTTATTGAAACTTAACATGTAGGTAATATGCCTCATATTGAAAATATTCCAGTTTTTGTGTGTGTATATGACTTGAAAAGAAACCTTATTAAACATATGTGTAAATCTATTGTTTTTTTTTTTAAGTAGCACATTTTATCCCAAATACAAGAGATTTTTCTTTTTCTTGACAATTAGATATTTTTAATTATTCTATCATCTTAATTTCCAGTATATTCCTCCTTGTTCTTTTTCCCTTCCCCTTTTAACAAGTAATCTGAAAAGGAGAGGGAAAAAACCAATTCATTAAAGCTAATCAATGCATCAATATAATTTTCACAGAATGTTTAATTTCTCTTAGTTCCCTACCTCTATAAAAAAGGGAGAGAGGTGAATTCTGACATCTCTTTTTCAGTATTACTTGGTCATTACACAGTATTATTTTTTTCCCCTTTTCTTTCATTTTCATTATTATAGAAATGTATTTTACAATCCCAGTTCTTTTTGCTTTAGTCTGAATCAGTTCATATAATTCTTCTAATACTTCATATTCATTGCCATAGTAATATTCCATTATCACATAACACAAACTGTTTTTCCATTTCTCTGTCTCCCAAAATATTCTGACAAATATTTTGGCATATGGGATCTTTCTTTCTATCTTTGATCTCCTTGGATTATTAATTTAGTATCTAGATCTTTCTTATTTTCTAAACATAATTCCTAAACCATGACTATATAAATAATGAACAGAATTCAAGTGAGGAAACTCCATTTCAGATATTTTAAAAAGCAATGGGAATGTTTGAATTTTAAATTTGGCTAGAATTGGCAATATACATAAAGAAGATGTAGTTTAACATGAATGTCTCATTGGTGTCACAGTCTTGCTTTCTACTGGAGACAGGCACAGATGGCAATGTTTGTTCAAGTTCTTGCTTAAGACTATTTCTTTGAGATTTCTGTGACATTCACAGGCTAGTCAGTACTGAGAAAAAACATATAAATTGTCATAATAATTCAGATTTGTCCCAAATTTTGAAATTTATAAAGCACTCACAACTTTATGAGATAGACAACATAATATTAATGATATTTTCATTTTAAAGATGAAAAGACTGAGTTGTAGACTTCCCCAATGGCACTCATTTAGCAAGAGACAGAGACAGCCTTTGAAACACAGTCTTGTCCTCTAGTTCCAATGATCCTTCCCCTGGGTCACACTATCTTTCATAGACTAATAATGAGGCTTATAAAAAAAGAACTCATTAATAGAAGGTACTTCAATCCTCCCCCCAAGGTGTGAAAAAAAGATGACAACCAATTACTTCTTACATATTTCATGTAAGAGATAGAGAACCAGTTGCTGTCTCAAAAAAAAGTGATACTAGCCTTGCAAAGCAATGGGTAAATAGATTAGCTCACCAATTTCTTTTGGACTCTTATATTTAGTGCTCCTGCATCCCATCTGTTGTTACTCACATGATGTGAACTAGCTACTATTCACAGTGTCTGGATAACCATTTGCATCTCTGCTGTAAATGGGACATATTGAGAATGATAAATCACTTCTGTGGTCGTTCAAGGAACACACTTCAAGGCAAACCATTAACATTATTGGATGGAATGGTGGAAAGTACTGGACTGGCTTGAGTTAAAGACCCTGGGTTCAGATTTTCCTTCTAGTACTTAATGCCTATGTAATCTTGGGCAAATCATTTAACCTTTTCACTTCCTCCATATTCTCTAAATAAAATGAAGAGTTTGAGAAGTCTACAAAGTTTGTGTCTATTATAATCCTAAGATCTGTGAGTAATCAAGTGTGTAAAATAGTGGAAAGGCCAGTAGTTCTGTAGTAATTAGTTGAAATCCATTGTCTGTATGATCTTTGACCAGTCACTTTTCCTAATCTTGATTTCAGTTTCTTTATCTCTAAAATAAAGAGGTTGTCCTATTTGACCTCCAGGACTCATCTCAATTTTAAATCTGTAATCTTCTATCTATCAAGGAACAGATTTGAAAAGACAGTGAAACAGCTAAAGACAGTGGCAAGAATTACTAGATGATCCAGCCTGTTTCTTTCTTTTTTTTTTCTTTTTAATTTAAATTTTATTTTAGTTAATAATAACTTTGTATTGACAGAATCCATGCCAGGACAGCCTGTTTCTTTAAAAGATAAACACACACACACACACACACACACACACACACACACACACATTTACATTGTCCTGTAGGTAGTTTCTTGAATCCCATATGTCTCCAAAAAGCAGAGGAATTAGAAATCCTATTCATGGCAGGCAGTATGTTATCCAGGCCTTGGAGTGCAGGAACAATGAAAATCCCCATCAATGGAACTCTGTTTGCCAATGAGATTCCTTTTTTGAGTTGGTTTCATGCATCTGATGAACTATAGTTAAGCTTTTAACGTAATTGTTCTTTGATTATTCTCAGGAGAGATATGTTTTGATATTAGAACTGTTTTTTTTTTTTAACTCTAATTACAGTATAAAAACAACACATCTACTCTGCCTTTGTAGGAAGAATGTAGTCCCCATTAGATGAAAAAGGGAGGAAACTCTTTAGGGCTGTTTATATCTGGACATGGTCCGTTTAGGTTATTATTATTATTATTACGGTGCAACAGAGCCAGAAATAGTTTTTTTTAGCTTCTACTTCTTTTTATCAGGCATGCACAATATACAAAGAACATTATTTTTGCTGTTACTGTTGTTAACAATAACATTGTTTAAAATAATACTAAGACTTTTGGAGCACTCCATATATTGTAGCTTTGATGCAATTATACTTACTTTTTGTACAGCTAGGGCCTGATTAATGTAAATAATGAATCTCCTGAAATATTCACATTATTAGAATTTATACTATTAAAAGTTACAATTGATTTTAATTAGATAATATGGTAATATTAACATTTAACAATTCCCCACCAACAGGTTCTTTTGGAAATAAAACGGTAAGGTATAGACAGCTGTCTTTTTTTTTAGAGTCTTTGAATAATTTTTAGTGGTTCTCCATCTGTTAGGCTTTACACTTAGCAAAATAACTTTCCTTCCTGTTAAGTCATTTGTTTAAGCTAGTTTACCAGGTTTGTGTTCTTTATTGACAGGACTGCCTTTGCTGGTGCTATGCGTAAGGAGCCCATCTTCAAATCAAGAGGACCCTAATTCAGATTATGCTTCTGATACATACTGACTTTAAGCCATTGAGTACCTCTAGTATCTGTAGTTCTTTAGTATACTCCCTGGAACATAGTAGGCACTTAATAAAGCTTATTGATTGAATAAAATAATTTCCAAGCATGATTCAATTCAATAAATATTTTTCAAGTGCTAACTTTGTGCTGGGCAATGTTCTAATCAATGAGGATATAAATAAGAAAAAGGAAGATGGTCCCTGTACAAGAATGTCTGAATTATATTTAAGATTTTATCTTTGCGAACTCAATAAAACTTGTCTTGTCATCTTCCTGTTCCAGTGTCCAGTAGTGGAACAATTTAGCCCACTTCTGTCTCACAAAATTTGTTCCATCATCTTTTATGCTGATGGTTTGAGCAGTTTCTTCTTTAGTCTAATAGGATGGAATAGCCCTACACTTTCTTCCAGTTTTTTGCTTCCAGCTTTTTTTTCAGGGATGTGTTAGTAACTTGTAGCTTCTAAGCAGTTCTGCTATTTGGGCAGCACATAGTTCTTCAGAGCAGTATGAGGAATATGAAAAGCAAAGAAAAACTAGAACATTTTTGGAGAGATTCATTTCAGCACCATTCCCACCATACTCTAGAGAGAGATGAAGAAATAAAGTATTCAGTTTGAACTTGAATCTTGGACATAATGAAAATTTTGCATTCTGTTCAATGAATCATTTTTAAAAACCTCCCTTTCAGGGCCACTCGATAACAATCAACCATTTTAATTCATTACATTTATTAATCACCTATCACGTGCCAAGAACTGTGCTAAGCACTGGAACTACAAAGATAAGCAAATTCATCTGCATGAAATGTGTGTACGTTTGTGTGTGTTTATTTTCTTTCTAACCATATACATAAAAAGGGGCAAAAGATAGTTCCTGCTCTGAAGGAACTGACAATCTGATGGAAGAGGCAACATGCAAACAAATATATATTAAGCAAGCTATATTCAGGATAAATAGGAATTAACAGAAGAAAGGCATTTGTATTAGAAGGGTTGGGAAAAACTTCCTCTAGAAGATATGATTTTATTTGGGGTTTAATGGACATGAAGGAAGTCAGTAATCAAGATAAGTACTAAAATGGTAAAAGGGAGCTAAGCTTTTTTTTCTTTACCAAATTTGTTTTATTTATTTAAGGAGTTTATAATTCCTCATTCATCTTGATAAATTTATTGGTGCTGTTTCCATCTGAAGGAACATTCTTCTGTAAGTATTGCCTTTCCTCCCAAAAACTGATGGAGAGCTGTGAAGCATCCAACATAGAGACACTGTTTGTGCATGGCTGAATACAGTGGTGATTTTCTAGTAGCCTAGACTCTTGACATCTGTGGAGGAGGAGTTTGGACTCTGTGTCGGGTACTTCTTGTTTTTCTGCTTTTTCTCCTTGGAAGATATTCGTACAGAAAGTCTTTCAATAAGAATCATGTTGGTGTGAGATCTCTGCCAGATTAAAAAAAAAAAAAACAGAGTTAGATTCTGAAGGACTTTGAATGAATGCCAGGTAGAATATTTTGTATTTGTAACTGCATGCAGTTTTTTTCCCTTATAACTCCAGTAATTTGACTTTAAACATTTAAATTTTAAAGTCATCTCTCCAAATTCAAAATGTCTTTCCTAACAAAGAAAAACATTTAATCCAAACCAGCCAAAGCAATAACTATGTCTGAAGAGCATATGTCAAATTCTCCATCCAGAGTTTTCTCCTGTAATTCTGAGAGAAGCTAAATATGTTTTCCATTTAGTTCTCTGGAACCAAAATTGTTCCCTACAGTTAATTAGAATTCATTTGCTAGGCCCTCACTAAATGATTGTAAGTCAAAAAAAGGTCAGAAGACTAAGTCAGGATAGGGAGCTTACCTATTAGTCAGGGAAGACCTGGATTTCAATAATTGATCCTTAACATTCTCAAAATTTTCTTTCTTCACATATTGATTTTTTTTTCCATCACAAATCTCTCTTTCTCTTTTTTAAGCTTTTTATTTACAAAACATATGCATGGGTAATTTTTCAACACTGACCCTTGCAAAACCTTGTGGTATTCCAAATTTTCACCTTCTTCCCCACAACCTCTCCCTTAGATGGCAGATAATCCAATACATATTAAATATGTTAAGATATATGTTAAATCCAGTATATGTATACATATTTATAGAATTATCTTGCTATACAAGAGAAATCAGATCAAGAAGGAAAAAAAAAGAAACTGAGAAAGAAATAAAATGCAGGCAAACAACAAAAAGAGTGAAAATTCTGTATTGTGATCCACATTCAGTTCCCACAGTCCTCTTTCTGGGTGTAGATGGCTCTCTTCATCAGAAGACCACTGGAAATGAACTGAATCATCTCATTGTTGAAGAGAGCCACGTCCATCAGAATTGATCATAATATAATCTTACCGTTGCAGTGTACAATGATCTCCTGGTTCTGCTCATTTTACTCAGCATCAGTTCATGTAAATTTCCCCAGACCTCTTTAAAATCATTCTGCTGAGCCTTTCTTATAGAGCAATAATATTCCATAACATTCATATACTATAATTTATTCAGCCATTCTCCAGTTGATGGGCACCCATTCAGTTTCCAGTTTCTTGCCACTACAAACAGGGCTGCCACAAATATTTTTGCACATGTGGGTCCCTTTCCCTCCTATATGATCTCTTTGGGATATAATCCCAGTAGTAACACTGCTGGGTCAAAGGGTATGTACAGCTTGATAACTTTTTTTTTTTTTTTACCATAGTTCCAAATTGCTCTCCAGAATGGCTGGATCCATTCACAATACCACCAACAATGTATTATACACATTGATTCTTGTTAGACTCTGCTCACTTCTTTCTGTCTCTCCTCCTATCTTATTGTTAAGTTGAATAGAGATGTATAGCCAGAGAGAAAAGGACTAGTTTAAAGAGGGAGTTTGACAAGGCATGAAAATCTCCGAGAAAGTAGAAATATTTTTTAAAAATTATTAAGTGCTTATTTAGCTAGAAAATATATAACTGTATGAGCAAGGAGAAGGAAGAAGAGAAAGGAAGGTTCTCTTTTCTTTGGTCAGTGAGATTCATTTATGCTAACTAAATTGAGTCAATATTAACCAACAAGCATCTATTTCTGAAGTACTTTCTTTATGACAGCCACCAACATTCCCTGTCCTCAAGAAATTTACAATCAAATACAAATTTCTATACATATGCAGACATATATGTAAGGGTCAATATTTGAGGGAATGGCACAATTCAAATCATTGTTGAATGGCTCTCTTCAACAATGAGATGATTCAGATCAGTTTCAATAATCTTGTAATGAAGAGAGCCATCTACACCCAGAGAGGGGACTGTGGGAACTGAGTGTAGACCACAACATAACATTCTTACTCTTTCTGTTGACGTTTGCTTGCATTTTGTTTCTATATTTTTTTTTTTTCCTTTTTGATCCAATTTCTTTTCTGCAGCAAGAAAATTGTAGAAATATGTATTGAGGGAGAATGGGAGCCATGTTCTTTCTTTTGTGCCTTTCCTCTTTGTTATGCCTTAGAGTTTCATGGCTGACACAATTGTTCTTTTCAAATTGGTTTTTCCCTGTGTGCCCATATTACTCTATTCAATTAAGCAGTCAACGATTGAGCTCTTTTCTTGTGCTCAGCATTGTGATAATTGTCATGGGTTATGCAAAAGAAACAGAAGATGAGGTTCCCACCTTCTGTGAATTTATAGTGTATTTGGGGAGAGGAGGCACAAAATGATTAAAATGTTAGCATGTTCCAATTTCAGTCACCTTTTTTATGCTCATCACTCTAACCTCCAACTGTAATGACTGAATTTGTCATTGAACAGTTCTCACTTACTCCCCTAAGCACCAAATTCAATTATAACTTTCAATTGAATCTCCTCATGTTTATTGTATTAGGATATCAGAAAAGTCAAATAACTTTGATCAGGATATAGGGTAGATTAAGACAGTGCATTTAAATACCTCTAATCCCATAGATATGGATGGTGAACTCTTCTTATGCAATGCATTGGCAAATGTATTCCACTAATGGTCTGCTTTGTATCAAAGGAGCCTTATAGATATCACCCTTCATGCATGCTATGTGTCAGTCCAGTTAAAAGGCAACCTGTCATTTCATACATCATACTTTTACACTTCCATCCTTTTTTAAAAATCATACACAATTCTCTTACTTCCATCAATATCGCCCTATTGGAATCCCACTCATCTTTTGAGGCTCATTTTAAATGTTACCTCTTTATGAAGAATTTCCTCAAAGTTGGAATCTCATTTCTTTCCAAGGTTCCCACACCGTATTTCTTGTACATTTTCCTGCAGCAATCAGGACATTCTATTTTCTGCTTGAAAAGTTCCTTGCTAATTTTTAATTTTTTTGTGTGAACAAAAATCCATTTTCTCTTCCTTCCACTTCTGCCCTTCCCTGGGGATAAAAAAAGAAGAACTTTATAACAGATATGTATAGACAGTGAAGCAAACAAATTTCCACATAGATCATGCACTTAAACACAACCTGTGTCCTGAATCCATCATCACTCAGATAGAAGGTAACTGGCAATGGTTATATTATCAGAGTTCTTAAATCTTCAAAGTTGTTTTTTTTTTTTTTTTTTATAAATTATTCTCTTGGTTCTACTTATTTTTCTCTGTATCAGTTTATACAAATTTTCCCAGGTTTTAGTGAAACTGTCCCTTTCATCAACTCATATATTTCTCATATGTCATAATTTTTTTCACAATTCCCCATTTGCTGGGCAGCTACCACCTTAGTTTCTAGTTCTTTGCCACTACAAAAAAAAGATGCAAGGTAAATATTATTTTACATGTAGGTCCTTTAAGTCTTTAATCTCTTTGGGATCTGTATTTGTTTAGGCACATATCTTATCTTTTACACCGGATTAGAAATTTAGGGTGAAAGATCTTGACTTCAGAGTCAGGATTAGGGTAAGCAAAGTAAAAAATATTCTAGAACACACTGTGTATGTTTGGGGTATGAGAGAGGAGCAATAAAGTGCTTATCGATACTATTTTCTATAAATGTGATTTGTCCCCCTCAAATGCTCAGATTAATGTGTAATCCCATCAGTTTGGAAGTTTCCTTTAATGAGGCTGAGAACATCTCTTCCACAGCTTCCCATCTTGCCTATGTGTTGTCTATAAATTTGGAACAGGGGATGAAACCATTATACCTTTATTTATTTTTCTTGACATCAAGGGGATACAGGTGATACATACTTCTTTCTACCTATTAATCCTCATTTTTACATCAGTACTGAGCTCTCTTTTCCTTTTATCATCTGATAATGATGTCTTTGTTGCTCTTTAAATTTCAAACTTAATTATTAGTTATATGTTGTAGTCTACTTAAATCTATATTGCCTGCAATGAACTGTTCATTTTTATTTTTTCTGAGATTACTACAAATCATAACTTGTCATTTAATAATCCTAATTATTGATATTTAAAAAGATGTACTTTTGCTTTCCAGAGAAGCTTAGGATCTTAAAAAGAACTTTTTAATTTCTTGAAAGTAGTCTGGCTGATTTTTCAATTCAGTTTTAGGCTGGACACTTTTCCCATCTGTATTGTCTAAGATGTATATAAATATATGAATGTGCAAGTTCTGTAGGGTTATTTTTAATCCAGATACATGTTAAAATCTCTGCAACATATATTTTTCATCCTCTTAGTCTTCTAGTACTATTCTAAATTTTATGATTAGAGTTATTGAACAAGGTTATCTCTATTAAACTTTCTTTGAATATTGAATAACTTCAGTGTATGATTTGGGTACACTTATTATTAAAAGAAAACCTATAAGGAAACTTTTTGCATTACTGAACCAAATACATTTATTTTATTTTATTTTTTATTAAAGCTTTTTATTTACAAAGCATATGCATGGGTAATTTTTTCAACATTGACCCTTACAAAACCTTTTGTTCCAAATTTTCCCTTCCTTCCATCCCCTCCCTTAGCTGGCAGGTAGTCCGATACATGCTAAATGTTGAAATAGATGTTAAATCCAATATATTATTCTTATTTATACAGTTATTTTGTTGCACAAGAAAAATCAGATAAAGAAAGAAGAAAAAGAAAAACCGAGAAAGAAAACAAAATGAAAGCAAATAACAGAGGGAATGAGAATGCTATATTGTTGTCCACACTCTTTTCCAATGGTTCTCTATTTGGATGTAGATGGTTCTCTTCATCACTGCACAAGTGGAAATGGTTTGAATCATCTCAATGTTGAAGAGAGCCACATCCATCAGAACTGATATAGTCTTTTTGTTCCTATGTATAATAGTTTCCTGGTTCTGCTCATTTCACTTAGCATCAGTTCATGTAAGTCTCTCCAAGCCTCTCTGAAATCATTCTGCTGGTCGTTTCTTACAGAACAATAGTATTCCATAGCATTCATATACCATAATTTATTCAACCATTCTCCAATTGATGGGCATCCACTCAGTTTCCAGTTTCTTGCCACTACAAAGAGGAATGACACAATCGTTTTTACACCTGTGGGCCCCTTTCTCTCCTTTTAGATCTCTTTGGAATATAATCTCAGTAGAATCAATCCCAGCTGGATCAAAGGTTATGCAGAGTTGGATAACTTTTTGAGCATAGTTCCAGCTGCTTGTGTTGGCTGCCTCCCTCCCATTTCCAATTGAAATAAATCTTTTCTGGAGATCTTCAAAATTATCTTCAGCTGGTAGTTTGTTGCACTCCTAATATTTTGTGGGTTCTGCAGGTCCAAAGCTAATTCAGAGGCTGAGTTTGCTAATTAGCCTGAGGATTTTAGGAGGTCAGAAAGAAATGTGTGTCATCTTCGCCATCTTGGCTCTGCCCCCAGAAGTCCTCCAAATGCATTTTCAAAAAAAGGAAAATAGCCAATATTTTAAAATATCAGAAAAGTATCTTCTCCATTGGTATTTAGGACATTTATTTGGGAGTAAGCTAAATTACACATGTTACAGTGTGAACTCAAAGTTTCCTATAACATACAGGGATAACAATTTTTTTTTCTTTTTTGGGGGTAATGGGAGAAACACTTTTCAAACCTTGCCTAGGGCATTCGTCCCAGATTCACTAGTCTTGTTCGATATTATTGCATGGACTCTTGTATATAATAGGTTACTTGTAGAACTGAGAACTAAAGACAATTTCTATGTTACTATTGGCAGAACGAGAGATATATTTAAATTATTTTTTTCTCTACTGATGAATTCTGAGTACAGATTAAAACATGCTTTCACTTCATTTTTCTTGCTTTTCTTTTTGCAACATGATTAATGTGGAAATATTTTGCATGATTTCATATGTATAACAGGTATTGAGTTTCTAGTGTTTTCAATGGATGGGAGAGAGGTGGAAGAAGGGAGAAAGTTTGGAATAAAAGAAAAAATTATTTGAAAAGTGTTTTATGCTGTCTTTGCAGGTATCTTCATTTTCATCTTTCAGATTGAACCATTTGCAAAACAGGAAACCAATTTAAAGTTGAAGATAGGTTGAATTAAATAAATAAATTAACAAAAAAATAAGTTAAATTAAACTAGATTTTTTTATTTAAGCAAATTAAATTCTATGAACATTAAATATTATTACACAGTACATACATACATACATGCAAACATATATACAGTAGCTGAACATTTTAAGTATATGGTTATTTTAAATATTATCAAAATTAGTTTCTAAAAAGTTTTTTTTAAACAAATCTTCCCAGATCTCAATATAGTGCAAGTTAAACATTAAGAAAGAATAGGAATATAGAAAATCAATTGAAAGGTGTCATGAAACACTCCTAACTCCACTAAGTTTTCAGTGTCACAGTTAATAGTTGATACCAGGAAGTTGTGTAGTTCTTGGGGAATGGAGTGGGGAAGTGAATTATGTCTATGTGTAATTTTTAGATGAATATTTCTATAATGAATAGCATATTATGACATAAAAGAATACTAGAAAGGCAGTGAGAGAACCTGGGTTCAAAACCTGTATCAGATGCTTACTACATGTATGATATTGGGCAAGTCATTAAAGCCTATCTGTACCCCACTTTCCTTCTCTATAAATAAAAGGAGTGGACTGGATACCCTCTGAGGTCCTTATAATTCTATATTTTATGGCATAGTCTTTTTCTTTTGTATGGCTTTGAATATATTGGAATGGCTGGTCGTTGTCCTTTGTTCTCAAATATGACTAAAATAACATCACTATGTTGGAGTCAATGTACAGTGTGACCTACTATGTCTGATAAGTCCAATATGAGCTCAGAATGCTACACCACAGGTCAGGCTCAAATAGTCCCCATGAACATTAGAAGTGGAAATGAATTTAAATTTGTACAGCTCATGTTTCTTTTGAATTACTACAATTCTGCTTTGCTTATAAAGCATAGTGCCACAGTGTCAGACAACACCAATCATCCTAACACTTTTGAAGCAGTATGAAGGAGAAAAGCCATAGAAGTATAAATTTAAAGTTGTAAGCAACCTCGGAAGGTGTCTGGTCCAAACATCAGTGAACCAGTATTTTCCAAATGGCAGTTGCATGATGTTAAAAAAATTGTGCATAGGTAAAGGATTCAATCAAAGAGCAAGATACAAACAATGCATTTTAATCTAAAAGATTACAAAAAGTTTATATGTTTTCAGATTTTGCATTGCAACTGACCTTTCAGAAACTATCACTTGCTGAGTACTGTTTTTATTTTCAAGAATAATGTCAACATTTATCTGGAAAAGTTATTAAAAATACTATTCTCCAGACCCAAGAACTATATGAATACAATAACAAAACACCTCTCACACAAATAAAGTCACATATAAACAATGGAAAAATGTCAATTTTGCCTGAGCTAATATGATAAAAATGACAATTCTGCCTAAATTGGCCTACTTGTTCAGTGCCATACCAATCAAATTGCCAAAAAATTATTTTAAGAACTAGAAAAAAAAGCAATAAGAAAATTCATCTGGAAGAATAAAAGATCAGGAATATCAAAGGAATTAATAAAAGCAAAGGATGGTAGCTAAGCAGTACCAAATCTAAAACTATATTATAAAGCAGCAGTCATCTAAACCATTTGGTACTGGCTAAGACATAGATTGATGGATAAATGGAATAGATTCGATACACATGACACAATAATCAAGGCTTATAGAAATTTAATATTTGATAAACCCCCAGACTCCAGCTTCTGGAATAAGAACTCATTATTTGACAAAAATTGCTGGGAAGACTGGAAAATAATATGTTAGAAATTCAACATAAGACCTACATTTCACACCCCATACCAAAATAAAATCAAAATGGGTACATGCTTTGGGTATAAACAAATTAGTAGTAAGGGATAATTTACCTCTCAGACCTTTGGAGAAGAGAAGAATTTATGACCAAAAAGAATTAGAGAGCATTATGAAAGGCAAATTAGACAACTTTGATTACATTAAATTAAAAAAGTTTTGTGCAAACAAAACCAATAGAACCATGATTAAAAGGGAAGTACAAAGCTGGGAAAAAATCTTTACAGCCAGTGTTTCTGATAAAGGTCTCATTTCTAAAATATATAAAGAACTGTGTCAAATTTATAAGAACACAAGTCATTCTCCAATTGATAAATGGTCAAGAATAAAAACAATTTTCAGATGATGAAATTAAAGCCATTTATAGTCATATGAAAAAATATTCTAAATCACTATTGATTAGAGAAAATCTAATCTGAGGTACCACCTTACATGTCTCAGATTGATAAGATGAAAGGAAAAGTTTATGATAAATTTCGGAGGGGATGTGGGAAAACTGGGCCATTAATACATTGTTGGTGGAATTGTAAAATGATCCAACCATTCTGGAGAGCAATTTGGAACTATGCCTAAAGGGCTGTAAAACTGTGCATATCCTTTGACCCAACAGTGCCATTATTAGGTCTGTATTCCAAGGAAATCATAAAGAAGGGAAAAGGACCCACATGTGCAAAAATGATTATAGCAGGTCTTTTTATGGAAACAAAGAATAGGAGATAGGAAAATGAGTAGATGTTCATCAATTGGGGAGTGGCTGAAGAAGTTGTAGTATATGCAGATAATGGAATATTAATGTTTGATAACAAATGATGGACAACTAATTGTGGAGAGACCTGGAAGAATAAAAGATCAGGAATATCAAAGGAATTAATAAAAGCAAAGGATGGTAGCTTAGCAGTACCAAATCTAAAACTATATTATAAAGCAGCAGTCATCTAAACCATTTGGTACTGGCTAAGACATAGATTGATGAATGAATGGAATAGATTCGATACACATGGCACAATAATCAAGGCTTATAGAAATCAAATATTTGATAAACCCCCAGACTCCAGCTTCTGGAATAAGAACTCATTATTTGACAAAAATTGCTGGGAAGACTGGAAAATAATATGTTAGAAATTCAACATAAGACCTACATTTCACACCCCATACCAAAATAAAATCAAAATGGGTACATGCTTTGGGTATAAACAAATTAGTAGTAAGGGATAATTTACCTCTCAGATCTTTGGAGAAGAGAAGAATTTATGACCAAAAAGAATTAGAGAGCATTATGAAAGGCAAATTAGACAACTTTGATTACATTAAATTAAGAAAGTTTTGTACAAACAAAACCAATAGAACCATGATTAAAAGGGAAGTACAAAGCTGGGAAAAAATCTTTACAGCCAGTGTTTCTGATAAAGGTCTCATTTCTAAAATATATAAAGAACTGTGTCAAATTTATAAGAACACAAGTCATTCTCCAATTGATAAATGGTCAAGAATAAAAACAATTTTCAGATGATGAAATTAAAGCCATTTATAGTCATATGAAAAAATATTCTAAATCACTAATGATTAGAGAAAATCTAATCTGAGGTACCACCTTACATGTCTCAGATTGATAAGATGAAAGGAAAAGTTTATGATAAATTTCGGAGGGGATGTGGGAAAACTGCGCCATTAATACATTGTTGGTGGAATTGTAAAATGATCCAACCATTCTGGAGAGCAATTTGGAACTATGCCTAAAGGGCTGTAAAACTGTGCATATCCTTTGACCCAACAGTGCCATTATTAGGTCTGTATTCCAAGGAAATCATAAAGAAGGGAAAAGGACCCACATGTGCAAAAATGATTATAGCAGGTCTTTTTATGGAAACAAAGAATAGGAGATAGGAAAATGAGTAGATGTTCATCAATTGGGGAGTGGCTGAAGAAGTTGTAGTATATGCAGATAATGGAATATTAATGTTTGATAACAAATGATGGACAACTAATTGTGGAGAGACCTGGAAAAATTTACAACTGATGCTGAGTGAAACAAGCAGGAGCAGGAATACACTGTACAGAGTAACAGCAAGAATATGTAATGATCAACTATGAAAGACTTAGTTCATCTCAGTGGTTCATTAATTCATCAACAGATATCAATCATAATATAATTTTAAAAACTGAAAACCTCTAAATTAACTTTTTTCCTTTTAGATATGAAATATTTAATCTAAAATCTTTTAAGGGAAATCCTTGACCTATGTTAGAATTCCATTTCTATCATGTTTTGAACAGAGCTGAAATAGGTGACATTTGTTTTGAAAATTCTTCTGTCTTCCTTTTCCAAATGTATTTCAAGAGATCTTTCCTGATTTCTCTAATCTTAGTTCCTATTCACCCTCAGAAATCATCTTATTTATTTTTTGATATATCTTATTTTTACTTGTATGTATATATATAGATGATAAATTAATTCACATAGAAATTATCAATAAATTTTCTTTTTATTAAAAAATTTTAAAATAAGATGATAAGTTCTCATGTATCCATATGTGGTTTCTCAAAAAAAGTAGTCCACTTGCATGATTACATTCTATATTTTAAAAAATCAAATCAATTTTTTTTCATAAAACTAAATCTATTTTTCCCCCTCCCAATTCTCAGGGAAAAAAGGAAAACAAAACTTACAAGTATGCATGGTTACACAAAACTGATTTTCTCATTGGCTATGTTAAAAAAAAAATCTATATGTCTATCTACGTTCTGATTTCATCACGTCTCTGTCAGGGGGTGGGGAGCATGTTTTCATGAGTCCTCTGAATTTGTGGTTTATCACTAAACCATATTAATTGCTATTATTTTTTATTATTTTATTATTATAGCATTAATTGCTGGTCTTAAGGAAAAGATATTATCTTGAAAGATATTAAAAGATCTACTTGCCTTTAGAACTCAGTAAATATTTTTAGAAATCAAATGACTAAATATCACCAGATAACTCTATACAGATGTGCATATTTGCACAATTATCCAGAAATACTTATATTGATAGATACATATATATATACACATACATATATGCATGTGTATATGTATGTGTATATATACATGTATATGTATAAATAAATATATATACACAAACATATTTTTCTTTTAAACTACTAAATAGCTTCTTAGTAGCTCTATTATAATTTACATTTTCCCTTCTGTTGTTATAATGTTGTTGCATACAATATGAGACTGCAAGGATCCTAGAACCAAAAAATATTGTGACCAAGAAGAAACCTTACATCATCTGGTCTAATCCCATCATTTTGCAGATGCCGAAAATGAAGCTTGGAGAGGTTGGGTAACTTTTACTTATCATAATATATATTCTAGGTCCTGGCAATGCTGGGAAGTAGTAGGTCCTTGAAAGAATGAGTTATTTAATTGAGAGCATACTCCTTTTGGATAACATGCTTTCAAATGTAAAAATTTCTAAATCGAAACTCTTCATTAAATGCCAATCATATGCAGATACTTTATAAGTCTCTGTAATATATTAAAAGTTTATATGATATAGTGGAATGCACAGTGGATTTGGATATCAAATATTGGCTCAAATACTTATTAGCTGTATGATCCAAGACAAAATAATTTGTCTTTCTATTCCTCAGTTTCTCATCTGTGAAAGGAGAGTCGATCTCCAAGACGATGAGAAGATATGAGGCTGCTTCTAAACACAGAGCTAACAGTCTAATGGGAGAAATGTCATATATGTATATATAATTATTATAATACAAAATAGTACATGATGGGTATAATAAAAAAGGTTAAGAGTTGGAAAGAGCATAGGGAACAGCCTGAGAAAAATCACAATAGTTAAAAAAAATCATGGAATTTGTAACTTGGCAATGATAATTTATGGATATAATAACACCAAGACTTGGTGGAGCTTGTGGGAAGGGTGGGTCACTATCTGTTCAATGAAGTCAGAAAGAGAAGGCAGGTTTAGAGGGGAAAAATAAGAAAGTAATTTATAGGTATATTGTATTTGAAGGCCTAGTGGAGTTTCTAAGTAGAAATGTGTTGTAATAATCATGACAATTTCACACGTGAGAAAAGAGATAATTTCCCTCTGCCATTCCTTTTTTAGGAATATTTTTTTAAAAGCCTGAAGCCTTTCAACTAATCTGAAAGAGAACCTTTCTATCAGTTTTTATTTAATTATTAATCGAAAAAAAATATCCTGCTTCCTTTTTTCCAAATTAGTTTAGGAAGGACTCTTCCCTGAAGTAATTAGGGTAGTAACTACACAAGGACAAATGGCTCTTGAAAGTTTTACCAAGGAGAAGGAAGAAGTTTCTTTATTCTTCTATTCTCCCTTTCTATCTTCTCCTCCCCCTCTCTTCCTCCTGTTCATTCATAAATTTTAATGGAAATATTTTGATTATTTAAATTAATGGATTCTTCTTTGGCCAGCTAGGTGAATGGTCAAAATAGAGAGTTGAATGGTTTTGATTTTTAAGGGAATTTATAAGTTCCATGATCATTATTCTGTTTGCATCCTGATTTCAAGGTCAGTGCTTTTTTAATTTTATTTTTTAGTCTCAATCTGCCTAGTATTCAAAAGGAAGACCAAGACTAGGAATATAGATTTGAAAGTCATTTGCATAAAATGAGGAGCTGAGGCTATGGCAGGGAATGTGACTTTCAAAGGGGGTAGTGTAGAAAAAGAATAGAAAGTAAGCAGCATTTCTAAAGACTCCTGCCTGTAGAATCTGAAGGTTTGGGTTTGGATTCTATCTCTAAAATTCATGATCTACCTATGTGACCTTGGACAAATTATGAAATATTTGAGAGCCATGCATTATAATTTGAAAAATTCAGAGATTTTCTCAGTCACAAAAGAGTTTATTTGTGCCATAGTTGACAGACTTGTCATTCTAGCTGTTGGAGAAAATTTGGGAGAGTTTTTATCTACTGAAATTTGGGGCTTGGATAGCAAACTAACAGCCTACATGGGGAGAGTCAAATACAGCTAAGGGAGGAACCTAGATGTCTTTTCATTCAGGTAATGAGACAGGATGTTTTTTTTAGCAAAGTATTGTCAATTGGACAAGATGTGTTTTTTTCAGGTGACAAATAAGGAGCAAGAGATAAAAGATTTTATTGCTCCACATTCCTTAACTAGATATGAAGTTTTGAGTATACCTTTGGCTCTGACCCATCAGTTATTTAAACGCAATAGGTCTTAGTTTCCTTATTTGTAAAGGCTGAATAAAATGACTCCTGAGATCCCAGTTTAGAACCAATGATACCAGGATCAGTTAATCAATTAACCAGAATTTTTAAAATACTGTGCTAAGTGCTAGGGAGACCAAAAAAAAAAAAAGTAAAAAAAAACAAACCAAAACTAAATAAAACATACAAACAAATAGGGTTTCTATCCTTAAGGTGTTCACCTTCTAATGAAAATAACAACATATGAATAATTATGTATATATATATATATATAATATATGTATATACAGAATATGTAGAAGTAATCTCAGAAAGAAGGCTATAGAAGCAGGGAAGATTAGGAAAGACCTCCTGCAAAAGGTAGGGGTTTGATTTGGGTTTTAAATCAAGCCAGGGAAGACAAATGGAGGTAAGGAGGAAAAGCATTTGAGGTTTGGGGGATTGTCACTATGAAGACTTTGAGAGAAATCATGATGCTACATTACCAAACACCTTAGCAATAATATTGACCAAATTACTAAGTGAATTTAATTGGTCAGATACTTGCTTAATGAATGCATGTTGAATTTAAATGAATTGAGGATTATGTAGTGGAAGAGTAGCCACTAGAATTCAAGTCCCTGACTTGCAGTACAGTGATCTTCCCAAAATAACAGGAACCATTTCAACATGCTTATTTAAAGAAAAAGAAAGAAAAAAAAAACATTATTTTGACCTTCAAAAATACCAAAATCCTATTGTAGTAGGATAAGGGGAATTTCATGTGATAAAATTTCTATGGACAGCCTGGGTTTTCTTTCTATTTGGTACCTAATAGACATTTTCTAGAATTCATATAGCTTAAGGGAATGAGAGATGGGAACAAGTTGCTAAGAGAGTTATATAAGAATATGCCTAGATTACAGCAGGTTTGCATCTCCAATTAATCATTCCAGTTAAAATACTGAGGCACGGTGAAGCTGTCACTTTAAAATATACTCTTTCCCACTTCAGTTTTCCTCCTCGCCTCTCACAAGAGCATTTTGACAGGAGTGGGTCTATTTTAAAGTAACCAACTTAAATTTTTAACAAAGCCACAGTGTTCTTTGGGAAATTGTTAATTTGAAAACTGACGTTCATCTTGAAAAACTCTAACTGTGGTAAAGTACTTCACAACAAATTCTTCCAAAACAAAAATTGGAAGAACCTTCAAGGAACATTGAAATGAGAATTTTCATTTGAAGTAAATTGAGTGCCAACTGGTAGCATGAATTACATTCCATTGCTTCTTGTTGATAGGGAAAGAACAGTGTCTTCTGGTCACAACAGGAATTTGGAAACACAGAATCTGGTTAATTAACTTATTTTATGTCTAGTTTATTGTAATTCTTTGCAGATTAAAATGAGGACAGACTGGAGACTGAAGAATATGCTAACGATGAGCTTGTTAGATGTTCCAGGGAATAGAAAGTACTTGAATATTGATATAATAAAATTTTTCATGATCAAATTTCAATGATAGAAGCAAGTTTAAGATTTAGAGGAGATGATAGAAGTGAGACTGGTAGGAATTCCCGAGGTGAATTGAGCTGATTTTATCTTTACCAATTCAGCTGGAATTAAATAGTTATGGTGGATATACAGGAATAGATGAGATCATTGTATCTTAAGGTCAGAGACTTGGAATTGTAAGGAATTATAAAAGCTACTTTTGTGAAATAGATGAGAAAACTTTTTATAGATGATGAAACTAAAACATAGAAAAATTATAGTATTTACCTAGTGTCACATAGCTAATAAGTGTATGAAACAGCATTTGAACCCCCTATTTCCTGACACCACACCTGATATTCTATCCTTTATTTCACATCACCTAGGTAGGTATGTGTGGATTAGAACTGAGGAAGGGGAAAGAAACACTGGACAATGGAGGTTTTTCAGATTCTGTATAATAATAGCTTGTAAAATAGCAGAGGCACAAGATAGAATTTTGCTTTAAGTGAATAAATATAGGAGACTGTTAATTCCATAATAATATAATGAATGGAGCAAATTGGTCAAATTTGGTTGGTCAAATAGTGTTACAACAGGTTTTTGCTACTATATGATTTTGATCATATAGATTTTGATTACACTGTATTAATGATACCTTTAGAAAATGGCATTAGTCTGGGCAATTTTATGCCAGGAATGCTAGTATTACTTAGGTTGAATGAATCAAGAATATGGCTATCATTAAAATTTTATTGGAGATATGATTGCTCTATAACCATGCCCCATTTGTAGAATAAGAATGTTGGACCTGATACCCTTTAAAGTTCCTTGGAACTCTCTATGAGATTTATGCCATCTCATATGCTTGACATTAACTATAAAAAGTCTTTAGGAAACAAAGTAGAAGTCTGTTAAATTTAGATAGAATTCAAAATGTATCATTTGGTTAAATATTAAAGTTCATTCTAGGACAGTGAAGTATATATTTATGATCTTGGAAAATCACTTGTAAATATTAAGTAGGAATTCTATTTCAGAAGGTTCTAAATTCTGAGTTAATCTCTTGACTACTCTCAGCCATAATTTCCTGGTTTAGGAAATTGGATTAACAGAAGCAAATTTCTAGTGCTGACATGTGGAGAAAAGGGAAAAGGTATACAGAAAGCATCTGGGAATCAAATTACTCCATATGCTTTTTTTTTTTTTAAGTGCTGTTCCTTTTTTGTCATTTCAGAATGCAACATTTCTAAATACTTAACATCACCAACTGAGATCTGATTAAATCAGGGTTACTGATTTTATTTTTCATCATGAAACAGGGACTTCATAGAATATTATCAAGATAATTTTGCTTTCTTCATTTTTTGCTTAGTTTTTTTCCTTTTCCAAACAAATATTTATTGAGTATTTATGGTTTTGTAAAGCATTCTGGTTAAGTATCAGGACACAACAGACAAAGTTCAGATGATTTGTTTTTGATTTTCATCTTTCTTAACCATCACTCCTCTTTGCTTTCTTTTAAAGTAAAGAATGTAATTCCTTAGCTAGACTCCAATTAAATATTGAAAAGTGATTAGTTGATTTAATAATAGTTTAAGATCCTAAGAGATATGTTGCATTTTAATAGGGACACTCTGGAAACCTTTGCACTTAAATACAAAGGAATGATACTCTAATAGTAAAATTCTTTGATTGGCTTTGAGACAGCAAGGTGGCACAGTGAATAGTAGGAAGGGATTGGAATCAAGAAATCCAAAGTTCAGATTTGAACTCAAATGCTTATTTGTGTGGCTTTGGGCAAGTCACTTAAACTCTGCCTCAATTTCTTCACCTGGAAAATGGAAATAATAATAGCACCTATTTCCTAGGGTTGTTGTGAAGATCAAAAGAAACATTGTTTTTCAAAGTACTTAGCACAATGACTGACACATAGTATTTAATTAGTAGTTCCTATTAAAAGACACATTGACTGCTGAGAGGTGAAGACAATCCTGGAGAACAATTTCAGTTAAACAATCAGAAAGCAGATTGTTCTGCTTTCAGGAAGGCATTAATGAAAACCAACATGACTGAAATTTAGTTGAGTTATTTGGAATTTTATTTGAATTCCCAAAAGTGAGAACTTTCTGGTTCTTTGAGAATCACAAGAAGAGTTTGGATTCTCTCTATGAAAATGTTAATTCTTTTTTGATGGAGTCTCTCTACTTTATCTTTCTGATTGCTTTTAATTATATAATCAAGCCGATCCTTCAGAATGCTAAGAAAGAAAAATCATTATCCTTTGTAAATGACCAAGGTAAAAATGATGTTAGATTTAGACTCAAAGGACCTTGGTTGGAATCTCAGCTTTCCCAATGACTACCTGTGTGATGTTGGGCATTACAAATCAATCGCAATGATAATATGTTCTAGAAGAGATGTAATGGGATTTGTTATTGATTTTCTTCATTATGACATCTACTGTTATTGCTTTACATCTATAAATCTTTATATTATATGACATTTTTATAATTTAGGTTTTCTAATAGCATTATTTAATGAGTTTCTCTTAAATACTGATATATAATAGTAGTGTATATGAAAAGATGAACCATACACTTTTTATTACTTTGTCTCTTTATTCTAACCTTTAAGTACTATTATCCATGTCAAGAAGGAGATAAATTGCAACAATAGCAAGAAACATGTATGAAGTATTTACTCTGTACCAAGCAGTGTGCAAATTTTGGGAATACAAAGAAAGATGAAAGTAGTCCTTGCCTGTAAGGAGCTTGCATTCTAACAGTGGAGAAGATGTGTAAAAATAACTAGTTATAGATGAGATATATACAGAAAATATAGAAGTCAGTCTCAGAGAAAAAGTAGTATTAGCAGCAATGTGTATAGTGGAGGAGAGATGGAAAAACTTTCTAAAAAAGATGAAATGAGATGAATCTTGAAGGAAGCCAGAACAACCAAAACACAAATGCTTTTCAAAAGGAAAAGCATTTCCAGAATGAGGGACAAGCCAGGACAAAGGCACAGAGACAATTTCAGAAAGCTTCTAGTGTACTTGGATTATAAAGTGACTGGAGGGGACTAATGGGTAAAAAGGATAAAAGAAAACTGGAATGTGACCAGATTGTGAAAGGCTTTAAATACCCAACAGAAGGATTAATAATTTGATCCTGGAAATAATAAAGAATCACTGGAACTCATTGAGCAGGAGTTTGATGTGGTCAAATTTATGCTTAAAAAAAACATATTGGCAGTACAGAGAAAGATGGATTATAGTAGAGAGATATGAAATAGAGAAACTCACAAGAAGGTTATGACAATAGAACAGAGGAGCAATGATGAGATCTCGACCTAGCATGGTGGTTATGTGAACACAGAGAAGGGGAAATGGATAATGGATATTTGAAGGTAGAAATCACTAGATTTTGGGGGGAAATTACATCTTTGGGGTGAGAATAAAAAGCCAAGGAAGACCCTGGGGTTTTTAGCTTTGGTTAACTAGGGAGATTGTAATGTTCTCTATAGTAAAGAGGAATTCAGAAGAAAATAAATTATGAAGTGTTTGTATTTGTGTGTGGAGGGTGGCGGGGGAGAGATGTAGGTTTGGGAGCTTATAAATTCCTTGGCATTGTGAAGAGACAGATCACAAAATAAATAATGTTGAAAATAGTTCATGAAAGATTGTTCTCTATAGTTATATGGTTCTAAATGGGATCAACAGAAGGCAGTTTTTCTTTTCATCCTAACAATTGATAACTAAAAGTCTTTCAAATGGTGATGTTACCTATATAGTTAGCATAAAGTAATACGAACATCATAAGATTCATTGTCTTACCTCAATTAACAATTCTTCTATGAATTAGTTGGATACACTTTCTCAGATAATCAGGTCAATTTTGTGAATGAATATCCCAAGACAATATTTGACTTGATTTTTTCATTTAAATTGGAAAAAGTATAATTTGATTAAAAAACTACCAAGAACTATGATGAAAATAAATATGAATAATAAAGTTATACTGAAAATGAAATAAAAGGTTCAGGAATTTTGACTTTAGTGTTATTGGAATTAAATATATTTGCTGAATGTCTGGGATTGAGATACGTAGTATATGTGAAGAATAGCAAGAAAGCCAGTGTTACTGAATCAAAAAATATGTGCAAGAGAGCGTGGTAAGGAGACTGGAAATGTAGGAAGGAGTAGTCAGAATAAGATAGTTAAGTCAACAAGAATTTATCTATCTATTTATTCATTTGTTCATTCATTGATTGATTGCTGAGGCAATTGGGGTTAAGTGACTTGCCTAGGGTCACATAGCTAGGCAGTATTAAGTGTCTGAGGCCAGATTTGAATTCAGATCCTCCTGACTTCAGTGTTGGTACTTTATCCACTACACCAACTAGCTGCCCCTCAACAAGAATTTATTAAGACCTTTCTGTATGCCAGGCAAATACAAGTATGAAACATAACGCAACCCCTGCTCACAAGGAGCTTATATTCTGATAAGAGAGAATATGATTCTAGACATATCTTAAAGAAATTAGCATTGTCACTCTCTGTTTTAAATATATCCTATCATTTATATGGTGAAGCTAGGTGGCACAATGGATAACAGTGCTGGGTCTGGAGTCACGGTGACCCATTTCCCTGAATTCAGACCTGTGTGACCCTGAGCAAGTCACTTACCTTTATCTGCCTCAATTTCCTCATCTGTAAAATGAGCTAGAGAAAGAAATGACAAACCAATTTAGTTACTTTGTCAAAAAAAATTCAAATGGGGTCATGAAGAGTTTGAACACTACTGAAATGATTGAATCACAACAAATTTGTCAGGCACAAATTCAACAGACTAAGTAAGAATACAAATACAAACAGAATTCTATACAGTTTTCTATAAAATCCCTGTCTTCAAGAAGCTTGAAGGGACAAACTTCTTTGGGACAAGATGATACATTAAAAAGAAGATGAAAAGTCAGGTAGTTAGAGCTGAAAGCACTCAAAGCATCATCCTGGTAGAAAATGGGTTTTTAAAGTGGTTTGATCCTACAGATAATAGGAAGAATAGTGTTTATTGAATAAAGGGGGAAGAGGTATGACATGGTCAGGAATTTGAATGATTCCATTTGATAATTGAGTGGAGGATGCACTGGAGTGAGTTTTTGAGGCAGGGCCATTTACTGGAAAGCTTTTAATAATAGTCCACGAATTCAAGAGTTAGCCTTACCATTTTATCTTTCTGTGTCCTTGGATAATTTCCATCTTTCAAAGTCTTAATTGCTTCATCTCTAAAATGAGCGATTTGGAATAAATCACTTCCAAAATTTGTTTCCAGTCTAAATCAGTGTTCTTATGACCTTAGTTAGGATATGAGTCTCTCTACCATCATTCACAGGAAGATGAATAATTGATCATTTTAGTAACATAACTGAAATAAATGAGTGATTGAATGAAAATATTTCTCAAGTGCTTACTATGGGTCAAGTATTTGAGATGCAAAAACTTTAAGATGCATTTAACTTTTTAAAGTACAAAAATTTATTTGATCTCCATTATACTTCTGCCTTATAAAAGCAAAAAAAAAAAATTAAATTGTGTAATAAATATGCTTAGTTAAGCAAAACAAATTCCTGTATTGGTCATGTCCAGATGATATATCTATATCTGTATCTCTATCTATATCTATCTAATCTCAAACTATGTCCTGTCTCTGTCAACTTTCTATTTAGAAGGTGTGTAAAAGCTTAATTTTTAATCCTTTTTAATCATGATTGATCATTGTAATTCTTAAGTCTTAAAGAGTGGTCTATTTTTGCTTTGTTTTGTTGTTATTGTATAAATTTTGTTTACTTCACTATGTATCAGTTAATATAAGCTTCCAGAGTTTCACAGAAACCATCCTTTTCATTATTTCTTAAGGCATAATAAAATACAATTATAATCATAAAATTTGTTCAATTATTCTTCAACTAATAGATACTCTCTCCCTTGCCCATTTCCAGTTCTTTGCCACTACAAAAATAGCTGTTGATAATTTTTGTAAATTTAAATCCTTCCCTTTTTAAAAAATCTCTTTGTGAATAAAGGTTGAGTAGTAGTAACCCTGATTGAAGAGAATGTATAATTTAGCAACATTTTGACCATAGATCTAAATTGCTTTTCAGAATTACTGTGCTAATTCACTGCTCTAACATTTATTAATATATCTGTTTTTTCACAATCCCACCAATATTTATTATTTTCATTTATTACTAGCTTTGACATTCTAATTCTTGTGAGGTAGAGTCTTAGAGTTGCTGTAATTTACATTTCTCTCTTAGCCATTTGGGACTTTAAAAGATATGACTATTGGTAGTTTGTATTTCTTCCTTTGAAACTTGCCAGAACTTTTACCAGAACATTTTTTTGCCAGAGCATTACTTTGGGTAATGATACTTATAGTAATAAATATCCCACATATGTCTTATAAACTTGAACTTTATGTATCACACATATTTTATAAATGAGACCTTTTATAAATATATTATCTTGGGCAGTTAGATACCACAGTGGATAGAGAGAGTAACAGCCCTGAAGTCAGGATGACCTGAGTTCAAATCTGTTCTCAAACACTTAATAATTCCAAGCTGTGTGATCCAGGGCAAATTACATCCCAACTGCCATAGTAAATAATGAAATAAATAAGTAGACAAATAAATAAATAAATAATCTTATAAATGAAAACTTTAACAGAGAAGTTGACCTCCCCTTAACCTTCTTCCTCTCTGATTTTAGCTGCATTGATTTTGTTTGTGTGAAACTTCAACTTTACATAATCATAATTGGCCATTTTATCTTTAACAGTCTCCTCTTTCCCTGATTTGATCACATAATTTTTCTCTGTTTGTACATATGTCATTTCTTCCTTACTCCTCTAATTTGTTTATGATGTTACTCTTTACCTTTAAGTTCCATATTCATTTAAAGCTTATAGCTTTAGAGCTAATGAGGTGGTCTTTATCTAGTTTTTGCTCAATTACAACCTGTTTACTCTGTTCATAGGCTTCTATATGTTATATACCTAAGGTGTTCCAATTTCCATCTTCTCTATTTCTTAAAAAATTCCAAATCATTTTGATAATTATTGTTTCGTAGAATAGTTGAACTGGTACTGCTACCCCTTCCTTCTCACTCCCCATCCCTTATTTCCCTTAAGATTTTTGGCTTTTTGTTATTCTATATGAATTTTGTTATGTATTTTTTGGCGACACTTTGGCTGCATATGATTTTGAATAAGTAAATTAATTTTTATAACATTCTAATTTTATTATGTTAGCTCAGCATACTTATGAACAATTAACATTTATGCAATTAATTAGATCTGTCTTTAATCCAATAAAGTACTCTGTAGTTATATTAATAAAGTTTTTGTCTGTATCTTAGTAAACTCTTAAATGTTTTGTATAGCATAATTATTTCAAATGATATTTCTCATTATTTCTCTATTGGAACTTGTTGGTAACATTCAAAAAGGCTGAAGATTTATATGTAGATATTTTATAATTTGAAGCTTTGCTGAAGCTATTTCCACTAACTGTTTCATTGAATCACTAGAGTCACTACATAAAATGTGATATCATCTACAAAAAGCAGTGATTTGGATTTCTATTTGCCTATATTAATTCCTCAATTTTCTTATCATTATTGCTATAGTTAGGATTCTAGCACTATATACGATAGTATATATTCTAGCTTTGCTTGTTGGAACCTTATTGGAAAGGAGCTTATTTTATGCCCATTTTATATAATGATAACTCTTGATTTAAATTGATTCTAATAGCATTAAGAAAAAAATAGTGTTTTTTTTTTAAAGCAGAATGATCTGACAAGGACTAAGGATTAATAATTAGAAAGATTCAATATTAAGGATCAAGTCACAGACCTAATGTGAAAGGTATTGGTTCAGATTGTGAAGAGAAAATGGCAGGCAGAATAGTGAACTGGCCTGATTTTAGGGGATATAAAGCTGAAACATGAATAAGAAGCATTTTATTATCAGAAAATTAGCCTACATTTTAAATAATTTTAAGAAAAAGCATCCTACAATTATTGGTAGTTCAGAAATCATTGTATTTGTTTAGGCTTCAGGGATAAGAGCTAGTAAATCTCCCTTTTCCAGTAATGCAGATCTTAGTCATGATTTACTACTATGGTAAAAGAAAATTAAATCATTAGTTAGTGGTGAATCTTCTAGCATTTAACCTCATTATAAAAATTAGGAAGAAAAGCTAATATAGATACACAGTATAAATGAGTTTAAAAGTGCACATGAAAATAATAATCAGATGAATAATTGAAGCCATTGGTATTTACTTGCATATAGGATTTATGAGGGGAAAAAAAAGTGAATTCACCATACACTAGAAATATGTTGTGCACTCATTAAGGAAACTGACCAGTCACCCCAAACTTTTATAACCATGTCACTGTTGACTTAAATTGAACCACTTCTTTATTAAATATTTAATAATTGATCTACTTGTAGCATTTCTCCTTTAGGATAATATTTTTTCCCTTGAAGAATTGGGAAGATCTAAACAGACCCTATTCAAAATTTAGTTTTCCAAAAGAAATTTGATGAGTTGGAAAATTAGAACATTTCAGATGTTTGCAAAAATAAGAAAGAAAACAAATTTCTGTTAGCAATTAAACTATACCTTAATTCCAAGATAGGTAATCCTAGAATCTCTATTGATTCTTTTTAGGACCTTTGTATACTGAAGTTTACTATATCTATCTAATTTGCTAAAAATTCAATTAAATGGTCTTGAGTTTGTTTAACTTCTAGCTTGAACCACTGTATGTATAGATAAAAACAAGGAAATTGGAAAATAAGTGCCCCTTTATTTTTCCTTTCATACCCTACTTTTTCTTTCTATTGCTCCTCTCCAGTCTCATATTTAATGTGATCCTATAAGCTTGTGGCCTAAATTGTGGAATATACTGAGGTATGTCTTTCTATGCTTTACCCTATGCTCTTGACATTTCCTTCTTTTTTCCCCCCTTATCAATAAGGATTCATTCTATTGCTGTTTTCCTCAAGGTCTGACTTGCTAATCTTCCCATGTTAATGGCTAATAATGGCTTAACAAATTATTAATCAAAGATAATAAAAATGTCAGGAAAACCTAGAGAAGAGAGTGTTCAGGAAAATAGATTGAGTATAAATGCTACAAAAATTTAAAAAGAATGAATATTAGAAAATATGATCACCAGATTTGGCAAATGAATCAGATTTTCTGTATCTTTTTCTTCTTTCTTATCCTTTACTATGGAAGATGGCTCTCTGGGAGGGGGAAAAGGAAGAATATGTTGAGAAATGAAGGTTATATAAAAACAAAAGATATGAATAAAAAATTATTTTAAAAAAGAGAAAGAAATTATTGCTAGTAAAAAACATTTCAAGATTTTGTAGGCAAATTCAATTGTTCAGAAAACTCATTAGAGGAGATTAATAGACTAAACTACTTTTGAAACTGGAATAAGAGATTAGGTAGTGAATCACTAATGAATCACAATTTGGGAAAGAAAAAATTTCAAGATGGAATTTAGGCTTTGCAATTGGTGATTATAATACATATACTTTGGATTACATTCAAAATACACTCAACTCTTGGAGATAATGGAATGTAGTGAAGATTGGTTGTACTCATTCTGACTAATGTTGTGTGGTATTAAGCGTGTCCCAGTTTCCTCTTTTTTTGGTAATTATGCTCATCTATATCACGGAGAGTTTCTTTAGACTGACCATATTACTGACTGCAAATTGGTACACAAGAATAAAAAATCACTATAAGATATATCTCATTGCTTTCAAATAATCCCTTTCCATTTCAATGGATTCTCCTTGTATGCTCTGAAGTTCTATCCAGACTCAAGCTTAACTCTATGCCAATGATGGTAAATGCATATTGAAAGATTCATAAGCTTTGATGAAATGTCTTTTGACTTCATGCTAATTCCTGGTTTTGTTGCCAAACTTCACATCAGGCCAATTTTTCCATTATGAAACTCCTTTTTCTGTTTTACAAATTCTTTTTTTCTGGGAGTTGCTCCCCCCCCCCCATTTTATCAATTTTATCTTTTAATGAGTTATATGCTTTTTCCATTTCACTAAGTCTATTTTGTAGTGAATTTTCTTCAAATACTTTCTGAGTTGCCTTTTCCTGACACTCTTGAAAATTTTTCATTTCCTTTTCCCATGTTTCTTCTAGCTCTTTTTTTTTTTTTTTTTTAAATAACTTTTTATTGATAGAACTCATGCCAGGGTAATTTTTTTTTTTACAACATTATCCCTTGCATTCACTTCTGTTCCGATTTTTCCCCTCCCTCCCTCCACCACCTCCCCTAGATGGCAAACAATCCTTTACATGTTGAATAGGTTACAGTATATCCTGGATACAATATACGTGTCTAGCTCTCTTTTAAGATCCTATTTAATTTCTTCTAGGAGAGCCTTGTATGGTGGGGATCTGGTTATATCGCCTTTTGGGGCTTCATCTGGAGACAATTTGCCTTTAGTCTCCTCAGGGTTTGAAATCTGTTCTTCTCTTTTGCCATGCTGTTAATCATTAGAGTACTTTTTACTTTTTTGCTCATTTTTAAAAATTAAGGTCTGCCTTTAGTGTGGGGGAGGTTTTCCAAGACACTGCAGCTGCCCTGGGTCAGTGCTGATTTAATCCTGGTGCTGGGTAGGCATGGACAGGTCCCAGGAGATTCTGGCATTTTGGGGTTCACTATTGATCTTTTGTGTTTGTGTCGGATGTTTTATAACTTCTCTGCTGATTTATTGGCTTACAACTAGGGCAGAGTGGCCAATACTGCTGTAGATTCTTGTGGATTCCTCCCAGTAGATTCTCTGCCATGCAGAGTCAGCAACACCAAGGAATCAGCAATGCCCCAGGACTCTGCACTGTCTGCACTGGTGTTTGTACTCAGTTGCTTGTGAGCTTGCTGCCTCTCTCCTGTTTCCAACTAAAACAGACCTTTTCTGGAAATCTTAGAAATTATCTTCTGCTGATAATTTGTGGCACTCCCAATATCTGTGGGTTCTGCTGGGTTAGAGCTAATTCAGAGGCTGGATTTTATAATTATTGTGAGGATTGTAGAGAAGGTCAGAGAGAATGTGTGTCATCTCCACCATCTTGGCTCCGCCTCTCCTCCCCCCATTATGAAACTCCTATACAGGGATTAAATTCTAATATGTATTTAGGTAAAGTTAGTAGGCATATTTTGTTTCCCATGACTCAACAGAAGATTTTTGAAGGTGGCGACTATTTCATTTGGTCCTTGTATCTTTAGTCATAGTGTGATGAATACTTAACAAGGTATCTGATACAGTGCTTCCCTTGAAAACAAATGTATTTTCCATATACTTTTTCTTTCTTATTCTAGTACTCTAGTATATGGAAGCATAGACATGAAATACAGTAGCCTCCAAAGGCTCCAAAGAACTAAAGAAAAGAATAAAAAAAAGGACAATGAAGAAGCATCTGATGGGAACAAGCAGACTGTAACAAGTAACTAATAAATAAAGAAGAAGGAGGAAGATGAGGAGAATCATAATAAGGAAGTGGAGAAGAGAAAGGAGAGGAATAAGAAAGGAGAAAGAGAAGAAGGAAAAGGAAAAGGAAGAGGAGGAGGAGAAGAATGAGAAGAAAGAAAAGAATGAAGAAGTTAAAGAAGAGGAAGAAACAGAAGGACAAGGAGGAAGAATAGAAGAAAGAGGAGAAAGGAGAAGAAAAGGAATAGAAGAAGAGAAAGAGGGAGGGAGAAGAAGAGGAGTCATAAAGGATGTCAGCAAGGAATTATATGGCAGAAAGAAGACAGGTTATGTTCTAAGAATGAAAGATTACAAGTGGACAGATATGGTTGACTGATACTCTCAGAATGTGCAGAAGAAAGTAAGGAAGGCTTCCAGCATGTTGGATGGACCCTTTGTGCTAATTTTTGGAATGACATGAACAAAGATAGCACCCAATGAGCAGGTGTGGCTGGACTATGTTTGGCATCACTTTTACATTTGAGAATGTATTCAAAAATTAATTGTACACTAAAAAATGACCTTTTTTTACTCTTCTACATAATAACTCAGTTTCTCCCTATTACCTCTAGAATAAGGTAGAAACTGCTTTGTTTAAATTGTTTAAATCCCTTCACTTTCTGGTTCCAACCTCCAAGTTTTTTATACAATAGTTCCCTTCATTCTGTGACTCAGTCAAACTGGCTTTCTCTCTGTTGCTCTCTTTTCTCCTATATTTTTCAGCTTTTTTGATTTTGTTTGATTGATTTTTGATGTCTCATTGAGTCATTCACTTTCATTTGTTTAATTTTAATTTTTAGTTAATTATTTTCTTTAATTAGCTTTTTAAATCTCTTTTTTCATTTGGCAATTTGGCCAATTTTATATAAGTTTTTTTATTCATTGGATTTTTTTCCATTTCACAAATTCTGTCTTTTAAGGAGATTTTTTTCTTTTCCCATTTTGCCAAAACTATTTTTTATGGAGTGGTTTTCTTCAGATAGTTTTTATGTTTCCCTTTCCAAAGTTCTTGTTTCCTTTCCTCATTTTTCTTTTAACTCTCTTTTAAGATTCTTTTTGAATTCTTCCAAGAGAGTCTTTTGAGTTGGAAACCAACTCATATCACCCTTTGAGGCTTCTTCTAGAGATATTTTACTTTTAGTGTCCTCAGAGTTTGAAGTCTGCGCTTCCCTGTATCCATGCTGGCTATCTATGGTCAGAGTTCTTTTTGCTTTTTTGCTCATTTTTAAAAGTTGAGGTTGGCTTTTAGAGCAAAGGGGAGATTGTCCTAAGCTGCAGGTGACAAAAGTTTCACATTGCCCTGGGGTCAGTGCAGCTGGCTTCCTTCCATGCTGGGTGGGCATGGCCAAGTCCCACTTGTTATTCTGGAGTTCAGGGGCTCATTATTTGTCTTCTGAAGCTTTGTTGGAGATCTCACATTTAGTTTGCTGATCCACTGGTTTCTGAATCAAGACAGAGTACCAAACATTGCTATATTTTGGCTAATAGATTCCTCCAGCAGGCAGAGGAAGGGTCTCCCTGTGCTGCACTCTTCCTGCTCTGGGCTGCCTCCTGCCTTGTCACATTGAGACAGATCTTTCCTGAAGTTCTTCCAAAATATCTTCTGCTGGAAATGTGTTACACTCCAAATATTTGTAAGTTCTGTCTCTCCAAAACCTGTTCAGAGACTTGATCTGGTGTTGATCTGAGAGAAGATAGGAAAAACTCAGACAAAAACCTTGCATCTTGGCTGGGCCCCTCTGTTCCTCTCTTAAAGTATCTTTTTGCTTGTCTCCATCCCCTCATTCTGGCTGTCCTTCATTCCTGAAGTGCATTTTATGTTAAGCTCTGCCTCAGGACCCTAACCTTCTTTTATGATGTAAATCTTCTACACAAAGACTTTGCTAATATTTTCACTTCCTGGTGTTCCATCTCCCTAAGTGCTTAGAATTTATTTTGTATGTATTATTTCTATACATTTTCTTTCCTTTTCAGATTGCAATCTCCCTGAGAGTTAAGATTGTTTCATTTTCTTCTCTTCCATTCCTTGGTGCATAAAACAGTGCTTTGCAACTGGTGGTGATTAAGTACTTGTTTATTGATAATAACCAAAAGTTATGCCTTCATTTTAATCTTTTTTGCCCTTAGGTCATTGGGCCAATTATTCCATTTCACTCCATTTTGGAATTTGTAAAGGAAATGGACCTTTACTCATTCATTTTGCAGATCAAAAAAGGAAATGAAAAATAAATTGACACCTGGAGAAATTGTGTGCTACCCAAAGTTATATAACAAGTAATTGATAAAAGTTTCAAAACCAAGTGTATTGGATTCCCTAATATATGCTCCTTCAATTATTCCACATGATTGATTCCACATTTCCCTTTCTCCTTGTCATAGCCTTGGCTTCTATTATATTAACTCTGTTTCTTTATAATTAAACTTTATTATGAGCTTGACAAATATGGACATTTCATTAAACAAAGAACATAAAATAGGATTTTATGTGGAACTGTATTTATTACTCATAAAAAAGTATATATTAAATTTAACCTGGCAGTAACCAAGCTATCCTATTTGTATCTCCTTCTGAACTTCCTTCTGCTCTCATTTATGTTGTAATTAGATAATCATAAAGGCATAATTAGATTGTCTTCTTGAATTTAACATTGAACTGACAGTGTCTGCTAGAGATAACTAACTTGAACTGGTTTAGCCCAATTTCTTCTTGTTTTTTGTCATAAATAATCAGTCCCCACTATAGGTGATTGGTACTTCATATCATGTTGTGTTGTGTATGTTTCTTGAATCATAAGAATTGAGGGGCATACTAAACCAAGGAAAGTAACATTCAGATATGAGCAGTGATATTGACCTGACCTTCATCCATCATCTTAAATCCCTTCCTTATGTTGCTTAAATTCATTGCTTATATTTATATATCTTTCTAATATCTGGGATAAGGATAATTAGAAGCCAGATAAACTTCAGTAACTGAGTATTAAATTAAAAGTGAGAGTTTATTAAAGTTCAGAGTAAGATGTGCTATTCAAAATGTATGCAACTAATTAGCGAGACAAACAGCCAGCAAAAAAGAAGAACCATAGGAAATGAAAGAGCAGGAATGCGATAGAGTGTACAGAAAGAATACAAGTAGATAATTCATGTAATCTACATGATTATGTGGGGTCTATGTTGTGATAAAGGATAAAATCCAGTCTATGTCACTACTATCCCTGGTTATCTTGCCTTTGTTTCATTAGGATCTCTGTATTTTGGATTATTTATGAGTTAATAAAAAATCTTTGCATTTAACAAAACTTTTCATCAAACCTTTCATTAAAAAAGAAATTCTGCATCCTGAAAATAATTGGTCCACCATTAAAAATGACAAGGCCTTGTGAATTATGTTCTAGTATTTCCTTATCATTGAACAGTCTTCCCTTGCAATTAACTGATTTTTGTTAGAACTGATCAATCCCATCCTGAAACTGACAGGTTTTTTTATTATTAAAATGTACTAGTTATTAGCTAAAGCTGACAGGTTCTTTAATAAAAATGCCCATTTGGTGGAAATGGTAGAACAAATGCAGATATCAATCAAGTGGCTCAATATCATCCCATTTCTGAGACTGAGAGCTATTTAGACAGCAAGTCATAATATTAAAATGTATTGTTGTGGAAAGTGAGGTTAATAACGTGTCCTGAATCTTTGCAAAGAATTAAGGTTAGGTCCTTCTTACAATATTTAAAGAACCAGTAGACTGTCTTGACTTCTATCATTGCTCTAACTTTTTCTAGCCATCATCCTCTATTTTAAGTTGTATTCATAATTCCATCTAATTTCTCAACGTTTGAGGACTGGGTTAAATGGATCTATGGAGCAATTATGAGACTCTCTGCCTTTGTACATTAGTTCTTTTATTCTGAAGCATTAAATTATGAGGATATCACTAGAGAAGTCAAATGATACAGAAATAATAACTAAGTACTAAATGCATGATTTACCATGGTAACTTAAAAGTCACAATCTTTCTTCCAATTAAAAAAAAACTTTGCATGTATTACTAATTCAATAAATAAGCACTTCCATACACAAATTACAATAAAAAAGCAAGATTGCATTATAAACTCTTGAATCAATGAGATCAGAGATTTATTTTAGTATTGATGAATAGATCCCAGTATATCTTGAGTATCTCTCAAAGCCTTTGCTCAATAATTCTTCCATGTCAGCAAAAAAACTTCCAAAACCCCTGTATAAAAATAAAAACAGGTCTTTGATATAGTTAGGTAAAATTATGTTAGCTAAATGGTAAAGATACAGAACATGATGAGTCTGGAAGTTTAATAAGTCATATTCTTCTCAACCCAGCATTACTTTCAGTATCAAAGTTTTGTTAAATGATACCCTTGACATTATCATGCTTTTCAAATTCAGGGAATATGAAGCTTCTGTTGTAAAGTTAGAAAAATGCTGCTTTTCCTTCTAACACTGTATTGTTTTACTTGTTTCCACTCAAGTAAAATGTCCTTGACATTCTAAATAATTTATCCTTTAATAATAAATATCCAGGAATTTTGACATTCTAATACTACATTTGAACAACTTTGATTGTATAAACAGAGCTTCTACATTCTGAACTGTGGTTACTTTAATACTAGTCTATTTGATGTGAATCTAAAAGACTTGGGGGAATGCTGATGATATTAATGACAAGAGAGCAGCTGTATCTTTCATTACAAACTCACAAACTCTCAGACTTATAGTTGGAAAACTTTCAATAGATTTAGAGTTTGCTGTGTAATAAACAACATACTCTCTTTCATCTGTAATATTCAGTATTGTTATCACATCATTGCTAAAGATGTATATATGGATATATTTACAGAAAATAAATTGTACCAATAATATAGCATAATGGATAGAGAACTGACTTAAAGGAAATGGGTTCAAATCCCATTTCTGACACATTCTGGCTTAATTACTATGCAAGTCACTTGAACTCTCAGTCTCCCTAGGAACTTTTAAAGACTTAACTTGAAGAAAAAAGAGGCTGATGTGTATTGTTAGAAGGATTTTACTTACTGGGAGTTCCCTGTACCAGTGAAACCAGAGATTCATTCCCTCTCTGTTTTTGTTATGCATAAGGATTTATATGTTCTTTTTGTATCATTGTTTTCTACTTTAAACAATCTAAAATATTAGTATTAGAATAATCTAAAATTTCTGACCTATGAACAGAATGGATTCTGTCCACAGAATTAGATACCTTTCCATATAAATCATGAGAAAATGGTGGATTTAGACCTCAAAAGGCCTTTAAAAGTCATCAAGTCTAACCCCTTCAGTTTATAGTTAAATAAATTGAATCAAAAGGATTTTAAGTGTATTGACTAGATTGCCAAAGCTAGGAAGTTTCTGAGGCAGATTTTTTTAAGAGTGAAAATACTATGTTGTGGTCTACATTCAATGTCCCCGTCCTCTCTCTGGGGACTGACGGCTTTCTTCATAACAACGACATTGGAACTGGCCTGAATTATCTCATTGTTGACGAGTGCTAATTGATCATCATATAATCTTGCTATATAATGTAAAATATTCTCCTGGTTCTGCTCACTTAGTATCAGTTCATGTAAGTCTCTCCAGGACTCTTTGAAATCATCCTGCAGATCATTTTTATAGAACAATAATATTCCATTACATTCATATACCATTATTTATTCAGACATTCCATAACTGATGGACATCCACTCAATTTTTAGTTCCTTGTCACTACAAAAAAGGCTGCTACAAATATTTTTTCACATGTGGGTCCTTTTCTGTTTTTTATTCCTCTTTGGGATACAGACTCAGGAGATACGCTGCTGGATCAAAGGGTATACATAGTTTGAATGTCCTTTGGGCATAGTTCCAAATTGATCTCCAAAATGTTTGGATTAGTTTACAACTTCACAAAGAATGTGTTAGTGTCCTAGTTTTCCCACATTCCCTCCAACATTTATCATTATCTTTTCCTGTCATCTTAGTCAATTTGAGAGTTGTAAAGTGGTACCTCAGAGTCTTAATTTGCATTTCTCTAATCAATAATGATTTAGAGCATTTTTTCAGATGACTAGAAATGGCTTTAATTTCTTTACCTGGAAATTGTCTGTTCATATCCTTTGACCACTTATCACTTGGAGAATGGCTTGTATTCTTGTACATTTGAATCAATTCTCTAAATATTTTAGAAATGAGGCCTTTATCAGAATCCTTGGGTGTAATTTATTTTTTAGCTGTGATATTCTTGCATCAAAATTTCCTCTGAAAATGAAATGTTAATTAAAAATTGCCTTTAGAAGTAGTTTTTAAAAATTAATTAAAACATGAACATCACCTTTCATTTTTCATAATATGATGTGTCATGGAGCTATAATATTGGCTATATAATATTGGCTCGGTTTTTCTATGTTGTTATTGTTTATCCTTCATTCTTGAAAAGGACCATGACATCAGTTCAGTCAATAAATTGAGTATTCACCAAAATATCCTAGAAAGGTAAAGTATTCGAGGATGTAGAACAGTATACAAATGACAATTATTGGCTCATGGGAGATTATTGGACAGATTATGACAATGCCCACATAAGTGTCTTCCCTTATAACTTGATAGAGTCTCTGAGGCACTTGGTTTTCCCCTTTCATTTGTATGAAGGTTCTTCTTTCAACTGCCTATGTGAATATTGTAATTGTTCTTGCTTGTTGCTTGAGCAGATTAGAATTACAGTTACAATAACCATATACTTTCAAGTGTGACTTCTTATAGTTATGTTTAATTCCCTTTTGGTGAAATGATACTTTACAGACTGCCTAGGAATCTAAACTTGGCTTGCAATATCATATTATTTACTGTTTGAAATACTTCATGCTGTAGCCGAGTATGGAAATAAGTTCAATCAAAAGCAGATGATTGCTTCTGAGTTTAATTGGCAATAACAGATAACCTCTGATCACATAAATAAAAAGGAAACAAAAGTGGTTTCTTTAAAATATTCATGTTACTTCATTTTAACATTTCAGTGTAAATCTAAATTATTAAATCATCTGATATGTCAAAATGAATATAATATTCTTTTTGAATAGTTACTAAAATAGATAGTTATGATTCTGCAACTTTTAAAAAGTCATGGAAATACTCTAAATCTATGTGAGCTGATATCTGAGAACAGTAAAAAACTAAAGGTTTTATGAACATAGATATTCCCACAATCTGACCTACTTTCTACAATACTCTCCTGGTTCTGGGTCCTTGTGACTTCTCTTTAAGTATTTCTGTTCTCTTTGAGACATAACTAAAATACCTTGGTGGCATAGATACAAAATCTATCCAGGATTTAATACCTTCCCAATCCATGAAGATACTGGTATTGCATTACAACCTGAATGTACAGTTAGGTCCTGATTAGTGACAAATATGAGAAATGGTTTCATTATTTGAATTCACAATGTATATTTTATTAGACTGCAATCAAATATCATATTTTATATAATCATAATTTTGAATAATACACATTTAAATACATAAAACCCTTACAGCAATTCCTTATTTATACAGTCTGGATCTTGCTCTAGCCAAAGGGTATATATTTGGCTTTTGTGGGCATATTTATGAAGTCAATTCTGAAGATCTTCACCTCTAGCTTCATATTTTCTATTGTTTGGAGTGAAGTAATTGATGAAAACTTAAGGAAAGTTTTGCTACCTCTGATAGGTAAAATAGATGAGAAAATGTTTTCATAAATCAATATATCATCGGCATAGGCTTTAGATTAGGTGTAAGCTTTTTTTTGGGGGGGGATAAACTGCAGTTTTGTTGCATAGTGGGTATGTTTAGATTGGCTGAAGGAATTTGGTCAGATCTTGTGGGTTGCCTATAAGATATGGGGCCAATATGAGCCAAAGAAATTCTAAGGTCTAACAGGGCATATCAAGAGATGAGCTGGAAATCATTGGAAGCAGAGAAGCAATCAGCAAAAGGAGAAGGAGAAAGTAGGACTGAATTGTGGCAGAGAAGAGAGAGATTGAGTGTATCTATTTACTATACAAGCATTCTGGAGAAGATTCAGAGTAATGCACTAATTGTGACCATCTTCCCAAATACTACAGAAAGTTCCAAGAAATAGTTAATTCTTTCTTCAACTTGCTTTTTAAAAACTCTATCTATTATAGATAGAGTACCATATTTGCTTCTTTACTTCAAAATTTCAATCAATCTGAATTTTTGCCTCAATTAGAGAAAGGATTAACTAAAGAAAAATCCAACTGGAAATTAAGGCAGGGAGCTAAACTTCTACCGAAATATTAGGAATTTTCTGAACTAGAGGATTCATAGCTTTTATGACTGTACTCACTTTTAACTTTTCATTTAATATAAATTCCTATAAACAGTAGAGAAGGGAACCACATGTATCCATAGGACCATTCTTTTATTCTTATGCTTAAAATAAGCCAGTCATAAGAGGGGGTTGCACTGACCATAATTGCCAGTCAAAGGTGAAATTCTGGGAGTGTGGCCACAGGTCCTCTTACTTTCTACAACTCCACAGATACTCACTGATCAAAATACTACAGCTTGGGGAAACCTGCTTCATTATCTTGCAGTAACTGGGATAAAGATTTCTAATAAAGGAGCTGAATATAAGCATGTATTACATTTGGTATCAACTTAATTCTCATTTGGTGCTTTGAAAAGATCCAAAGAACTTGATCACCAATAGGTTCCCCATCATTATCAAGGGAGACCATGTTATAATGATAAAGAACAGATTGAATAGACTAATTTATCCATTCATCCAAGTTTAACTCGACTTGCTTCATAATAGTTATTCTGTCAGTCCCCCTCTGGTACAGGAGTGCTGTGTTCAGGAGCACAATAGTTATTAAAAATCCAAACACAATGGATTCAAGAAGTTTCAAATAATTAACTTGTGTTAGGTATAATGTGGTTTTAAGGCAAATTCAAGATGGGTCAATGCTTTTTAGTTCTGTTTCAGAGATGGTGGTTATCACTGTCTCCTTCCTTCTGTTGTTAGGAATAGACTAGACTGATGATGATTCTGGCATAGTATGGTATTTTTTACAATTTGCATAACATTTCATTAAAATGTCTTCCTTTTAAGAGGATGAAAGATGGCAGAAGGTGACCTGGAATTTGCTTCTGTGCTGAGGGATATATCAGGGCTGTGATAAGGGGATTCGAGAAAAATGTGTATAGGTAGAGAAGAAGGGGAAAAATCCTGAAACACTGAGCAGATGAACAGGTAGACTACTACTTGAGTATAACTGTATCGGACCATACAAAGAGAATTGGTTGATGTATAATTCATAAAGTTCTATGCAAATGATTGTATGAAAAATGGAAGGAGGGGATCCTTACAATGATAGTGTTCCTAAATTATCACTTGCACAACTACTACTAGTCAGTAGATAAAAACAAAAACAAAAACAAAAAAACAACAAACTCAGTGCCCAGAATTTCTCATCTTTTAAAGGTGCAGAATTCCTGGTGCAAATCAGGGATCTGCTTTGTGACTTTGAACCTAATATTGTATCTTTTGGTCTGACATTTTCTAGTCAATAAGGAGATCAAGTAAGGAAATGATCATTATAATAAGGTATTAATAGAGTAATTGAGTAAAATTATTGTCAGCAAAATACTTTTAAGATTCCAGGTAAAAAAGTCCCAGAACATATACTTTGCAGTATTTAACTAGACTTATTCAAACTTAACAGCTCCTAACAACTTCAATTTCTATAGGCACTCTTAAGTAAACAAATGTGTGGATTTCTATATCATTTATTTGGCCATAAAATTCTAATGGTGATTTTTATTAGCACAATAAAAGGAAAATAGTGAATCTGAAGACAGTGGGAAATTCCATACTTAGGTTTAGTAACCATCTGTAAACACATTTAGAAATTAATCTTTGCAGCTAATGGATTTCAGAGGGATAATGCAATACCAATTAGGTTAACTGTTTGTGACGTATTTTTATCTTTGTGCCAGCAAAGGGTATAGATATATTCTTAAAGCTAAAATAGACCTTTTCCCCTTGCAAAATATGTTTTTTTTAAAATCAGCTATATCACAAAAAGCAAGAAAAATAAAGTAAGAAAATCATACATCAACTTGCTCTCAGAATTTATCAATTTTCTCTCTGGAGGTAGCTAGCATTTTTTTCCCCATCATGAATGCTTTAGAATTATCTTGAATTATTGTACTGATCAGAATAGCCAAGTCTTTCACATTTGATCATCATTACAACTTTGCTGTTAATGTGCAGTGATCTCCCATTTCTTCACACTTCACTTTATATCAATTTATATAGGTCTTGCCATGTTGTTGTTTTTCCTGAAAGCACCTTTCTCCTCCTGTCCCAATCATTTCTTATAGTTCAATAGTACTCTATCACAATCATATTTCATAAATTTTTCAGCCATTTCCTAATTGATGGTATATTTCATCAGTTTCTTGTTCTTTGTGACACAGAACTAGTATAGTTTTGTAGATTTTTCTTTTTCTTGGATTTTTTTTTAAGGTATGGACCTAGTAGTAGTATTGCTTGTCAAAGGGTATGTACAATTTTGTAGTCCTTTGGGCATAGTTCTAAATTGTTTTCCAGTTCACAAGTCTACCAACAGTTATTTAGTGAACCATCCCCTCCTGCGTTTATCTTTTCTCATAGATGTGATAATGTAATTCAGTTTTAATTTGCATTTCTCTAATCAATAGTAATTTTCCATATGACTGTATGTAGTTTTGGGTTTCTTCTTCTGAAAACTGCCTGTTCCTATCCTTTGACCTTTTGTCAGTTGGGGAACGGCTCTTATTTTTATATATTTGACTCAGTTTCCTATGTATTTGAGAAATAATTTTTTTATCAAAGAAATTTATCCTTAAACATTTTTATTATTTGTGGTACCTTTTTAGCAGAATATAGTTGTCCTGATTATCTCTTTTTACCAAGTCTATTTTTGCTTTTGCTTTGTCTGAGATCATGATTACTACCCCTACCTTGAAAAAAAAAAGGAAAAAAAAAACTTCAATTGAAACATAACAGATTCCATTCCAGCCTTTTATTTAAACTCTGTGTGGTTTTCTGTTTCAGTTGTATCTCTTGTAAACAACATATTGTTGGATTCTGGTTTCCAATCCATTCTGCTATCTGAATTTTCTGTGTGAACTCATCCCAATGAAATTCACAATTATGATTGCTCTCTGTGTATTTCCCTCAATCTAATCTTCTTGTTTATCCTTTGCTCTCTATTTTTATCCTGTCTTTCCTCAAAAGTCTGTTTTGCTTCTAACCACTGTTTTCCTTAATCTTCCCTATCTTTTTATCATCTCCTCACCTCCCTATATTTCTTATTCCCTTTCTCTCCTATTTCTTTATTAAGATAAATTTCTATAACCACATGTGTATGTCCATCCAAAATTCTCTCTTTGAACCAGTTCTGATGAAAGTAAGCTTCAAACATTTCCCAACTCTCCATTTTCCTTTCTACTATAAAAGTTCTTTATATAATGTTTTTAATTAAAGAATAATTTCCCCATTCTATTTCCCTCCCTAGCTTATCCCTCTTTCTTAACCCTTTATTTTTTAAAAAAAGAAAGCATCTGAGAATAAGAAACTCATGCCATCTCTCTATGCAGTTTTCTTTTAACTGCCCTCCAAATAATGTTCTTAGTAGTTGCATTGGACCTAGCCCCTTTGCTGTTCTTTTAATATGAAAATTGTTAAATCTTGTGGCTCCATGATGTTTGATTTTTTCTGGTTGCTTGAAGTATTTTCTTCTTGACTTGGGAGCGCTGGAATTTGGCTACCATATTCTTGGGAGATTTCATTTTAAGATCTTTTTAGGAAGTGATCAATAGATTCTTTCAATTTCTATTTACTCCATGGATCAAAAATATTAAAGCAGTTTTCCTTGATAGCTTTTTGAAAGATGGTATCTAGGATTTTTTTTTATTATGATATTCAGGTAATCCAATATTTCTTAAATTATTTTGCCCTGATTTATTTTCCAGGACAGTTCTCTTTCCAGTGAGACATTTCATATTTTCTTTCATTTATTTTCATTATTTTTACTTTCTTTTATTGTTTCTTTATGTCTCATGGTTTCATGAACTTCCATCTATCTGGTTCTTATTTTTAAGGAATTATTTTCTTTAATGAATTTTTGTGCCTCTTTTCCCATTTTGCTTCTTCTGCTTTTTAAGGAGTTTTTTTCTTCAGTGAATTTCTGTGCCTTTTTTTTTTAACATTAGGCCAATTTTGCTTTATAGGATGTATTTTTCTTCAATATGTTTTATGTCTCTTTTACAAGCGGTTAATTGTTTTCATAATTTTATTCCACACTCTTAATTCTGTTCTCATTTTTTCCTCTCCCACTTATTTTTCTTTAAATATTCCAGGAATTCTTGTTGGACTAGGGTTCAATTTGTATTTTTCTACGAGACTTTGAGGTATTTCTCATATTATTGTCTTCTTTTGAGTTTATGCCTTGGTCTTTCCTGTCACCATAGTAATTGTCTATGGTCAAGTTCTATTTATTGTTGTTTGCTCATTTTTCAAGTCTATTGTTGACAATGAATTATATGTTAAAGTTGGGCTCTATTTATCTGGGAATGAAGAGAGACTATTCTAAGATTCTGGCTTCTTTATGCTACTGGCGAGTGATATGATCACTGTTCTACTGATGCTGTGCTCTAGTTTTTATCCAGGAAGGGTCCTGGCTCCTTTATAGTTGCAAGCATTCATGCTCCTCTCTGCCCTGGGAACTGAGACCAGGGTCCTGTTCCATTGTAATTCATCACAATCACTCATTTTCACCCTGGAACTGTGACCCAGAATGGGCAATAGAGTTGCTAGTAAGCACCAGCTGTACTCCAAGAGTGCTGATAGTAAAGGATTCCCTAAAATCTCTTTCTGACTGCCTTACTATTTCTGGGTTAAGAGTTCCCCAAACTACTGCTGCTGGTTCCATTGCAAGCTCCAAAACCTACCACTGGAGCTGCTACTGAGTTCTAGGATGGCTCTCCACCTGGTGCTACAGACTTCTCCTGACAACCTCTTAAGTTTTCTTAGACTGAAAAAAATCTCATTCTGATTTTTTTTGTGCTGCTATTCAAAAATTTTATTTAAGAAGTTATCTTAAAGTTGATATGGAGGGAAATATTGGCCAAGTTCAGTTTTGTTGCTGCTTGTACTCTACAATCTTAGCTCCATGCAGTATAAAATAGAGCTTTAAAAAGCATTCTTTAACCCACTTTTCAAATCACTCAACAATTATATTAGTAACCCATTAAATTACAATTAGATTATGTGCTTCTTGGGGGCAGGTACACTCCTTTGCCTCTTTTAATACAGTAGTTTAATACAGTGCTTGGCTCAAAAAAGGCAATTAAATGTTTATTGATTGCCTTAATTAGCAAATATTTATTATGTTCAAAGTATTATGCTAGACTCTTGAGGAGAGGGAAATATAAAGAAACAGAAGGCAAATCTTCTTCCCTCAAATTAATCTTCTTGGAAAAGGAAGGCATAAACACTAACAAAATGGAAATAATAATGATCATATTATCAAATGATCCCATATTATAAAATAGTACCTTCTACAAATTAGAATGCAAATGGTTCTGGGATACTACTGATTCATTAATCATCAGTGAAGTAGAATACAATCCATCCATTTTTACCTACCTTGTGTGATTCTTGTCTATATCTTCCCCAAAATTTACCATATGGAGTCCAGTCAAAGAATTGGTGGCCATCCTTACTTTCTCTTGATATAGCAAAAGTACCAGTGGATTACTGTGGCTATTTATTCACAAGTCACTACTTGTTCTTTTCACCTATCAACTCAACTTCTTTTCCTATTAGAAAATTTCTTGGTAATGTCTTTTAATTCTTTTCTTCTCTGGGGTTCCTTACTGGTTATGTGTGGCAACTTGTTCACATTTCCTATGTATTCCTACATTTCCCCGTGTGATTCTTACCTTTAGTTTATTGGAGGCATTTACACACACACACACACACACACACACACACACACACACACACATATATATATATAACTCACTGATAAAATGTTAATGCAAAAACAGCCTTTGCTTCTGTGGAAAGCTTGGAGTTAATTAGAGCTATTTATAAATAGAAAGGATTTTCTTGAAAAGAAATGAAGTCCCAATCATTGGGTGCATTCAAAAAGAAACTGGATCTCTTTCAGTAATATTGTAGAAGAAACTCTGTCCTAAGCACAAAGTTGAACTGAATAACTTCTAAAATCTCTTTCATCTTTAAAGTTATACAAGTTGGTGATTTTAAAATTCTAAAAATTGCACAATGTGTTCAGAAGAGGAAGAGATCTTTTCCAGCTAACGTGGTGACAGAGAAATCTTACCATAAAAAAGTGTGATTTGATTTTGGCTTTGAACTATGAGAAAGAATTGTATAGGCAGAAAGGAGGGAAAGGACATTTCTGATATTAAGAATAGCACAAACAACAATATGAAGGTGAGAAAGTGGGGAACATGTTCAGGATATGATGAAAACTATAAGAAATATTTTGAACAAAATATCATCAATACTTGATATTGGCTATGAAATGTGAGGAAGAGAGACAAGCCATTGGTGATGAAAACTTAAGCCTAGATACATGGGATAATGTCATACCATAGAAGTAGGAAAACTTTAGGGTAGTAGAAGACTTTTGGAATAGTTCAGCGAGGTCAAGGAGAATAAGGACTGAGAAAAGGCCATTATGTTTAGTAATTAGGAATTTATTGATGATCTCTGAGAGTTAAATTTCAACAAAATGGAGAGATCAAAAATGGAGGGCCTCATGGAAAAGTGGCTAAAATAGTGGATAAAAATTTAGAGGTTTTAAGTTTAAATTCCACCTCTTCTGCCTACCATTTATATGAAAATGGATGAATTATATAACTTCTCTCAGTCTTCAATTCATTATCTATAAAATGAGGTGGTTGGATACCTCTTAGGTATCTTAGTCTTAAAGCCAACATCCTTTGATCTTTGAGAGTTAAGTAAAGAATAGTTGAAGAAATAGAAGCAACTGATATAGCCTATTTTTTGTACAGATTTGACAGTGAAAAGAAGGCAAAAGTGGGTAACAACAGAAAAAAAATGTTTTAATCTAAGGTGGTAAAACATTTTCTCTTTGAAGAAGGATAACCTTACTATATCTCATTCATAAAATTATATAGAGTGTATACATTGCTGATACTACAAAACTGTGTCCAAACCTTTTATGACTTCCTCTATAGTCCTTCTGATCTCCCTTCTTCAAACACAAAATCATCAACATTATAATCCCATATCCAGTCCTATCTCTGCCTTCATCCTCAAAACTCTGGTATCATGTAGACAATGCTCAAGATAAGAGACACACTCAAAATAGTCATTATATGTCTTCACTATTTTTGCCCTCATCCAGAGTTTACTCTGGGAAAATTTCCAATTCTAGCTCCTGTATTGGATTCCACAATATAATATGGCTAATATTGAACAGATTGTCCTGTTCTTGTATAAACGTTCAATATAACACAAGCATAAAGGCAGACAGCAATCTTCATTTTACTTTAGAGGTGGTTGGTGACATAGTAAATGGGTCTGGGATCAATAAGGCCTGAGTTCAGATTTAAGCTCAGACATTTAACTAGCAATATGAGTCTAGGCAAGCCATTTTACCTCTGCTTGCCTCAGTTGCCTTGCATGTAATATGGGTTTAATAATAATCCCTAATTGAGGAATCAAATGAAATATTTGTTAGATATCCTTAGCTTGATGATTTATACATAGTAAATACTTATTCCCTTGCCCTTGTCTTTTCATGGAAAAGGAAAGAAATATAAAATCTCAGAGAACCTTATCAACAGATACACACACACACACACACACACACAAACATGAAAAAGTTTTATTCACAAAGAAAGGAATTTTAGGTTGACATCAAAACAAACCTTTGACATTTTGGTGGCCCCACTGTCTAATAAAGTGTCCCCAAAGTTTGTAGTATTACCTTTTAATTCATCTCTGCCCTCAAGAAATTTCCCTTGTCTGGTTTAATGGCTAAATTCTAATACTTTCAAATTTGGGGTTACTTGCCAGGTAAACCTTGAATGTATTACTAGCAAGGAAAACTGCCTTCTACATAGAAGAAGATTATATTTTGGAATTATGTTATCTAGGGGAACTAAAATTCTATCTCTATTTGGACTCAATAACACTGCTTAATAACTTCCTTCTCATGACACATCAGTAAGCATATAATTGCATCTGCTTTGAGTAGGAACTCTATAGGTCACCTGGATATCATCTCTTCCCTGGGAAAATTCTCATTGTGCCTCAAACTTCCCTACCCCACCTCTCAGGCCTGGTCTGCTCTGTTGTGCTCTGGTTTGTCCTCTTTTCAGGGACATAAATAAAGTAATTTTTTTAAAAGTTGAGGCTTTTCTGTTACTTTTTAAAAAGTAGGTCAGAATAGAGGGTCCACTGATCAGATTCTATTTTACTCTTTAATCCCAACAAACAAATAATTTTAAGGGCAGCTCGAGCTATTGATGTCATATGTATCTCCTGAAAGGAATTAATAGGCATGTTGACCAGTTAGAAAATTCCCAAATTAATTGGAGAGAGAGGAAAATTCCTTATTAATCTAGCTTTCCTTTTTTTTTTTTTTAAATGTATAAGGCAGATCATCAGGCTACTTTCCCCTAGCACAGAGCTCTAGCATCCCCCTATGCTAAATACTCTCTCTGTCTTCTGAATCTTCCAAAGGCATCACCTGGAATGACTTTTATCCAGTAGATACATTGGCAAATATCTCTTTTAAAAGCTTTATTTGCAACTCAGAATCTGAGCCTGACTACCTAAAGGCAGTCAGTTTGGAAGAATCCATCAACCTAAATGAAAGAAAGAGAATTGCTTCCATAGGAGGGTGTCATACAGATGTTCATTTCCTATCCATTCCAAGAGTTTAGTCTTGCTTCCCTAAGTCTGAAAGGAAAAATTAAACTAACTCCCAATAAAAATTCATCTGTGAACCAGGGAACAAATAGATGTTATTGTTTCTACAATAACATCTATTGTCTCTATTTTATGTGTGTGTGTGTGTGTGTGAAGTCTCAGAAAACTAAAGCAAAAAATACTATAGGGTCTTTTGTTTGCTGCTGTGCAGGTAGAGATAAAGTGGCAAATGTAGGTGGATGATCATGCCCTCCTTTGAGTTGGGATTTCTCTTGAGTATCCTTCCTTAGGGATATGGGGATAAATTAGAAAAGCAAAAATAAATGACTTTCTGTGTGTTAGTTGAAAACATCTTACTAGGAACTAAAGCCTATCACTCTGGTTTCACTGGATTAATTTTCATCTTTCAAAACAGGTGCAAGCATCTGAATCAGAGGGAGAAAAAGAAGCTGTTGGGGGAAAATAATTGTCAGGAGTTTCTACCTACTTAACCTCATCTCAGAAAGATATCTGCAGAAGAAATTCCTCAAAATTGTTTCTGAGATCTAAGATGAAGAGTTTAGCAGAGCTGAAAGCCAGTGATTTGATTTCTTATGGTTTATCTGTTTTGAACTCTTTTCTTGGCAACAATGAGACTTGAATTATCAAACTTCTTTCCATTTTGCAAAGACAAAAGATCGCTGGCAATGAAAAACATTGGCTGCTGGAAATGAACATTTAAAATGCTAAGTACCACCTTGGCAGTTGCCAGGAAGAATAAATATTGTCATTGCTTCTTTCACACTCTTCACATGTTAGAATGCCAAGACAACCCAAGGTGGAGGACATTAAAGAATGTAGATTTAGTTAATTTAGTTGGAACCTTTTATTTATTCTCACTGGAAGAAAAAGGAAAGGAAGGAGTAGTAAATCAGAAAGGAAGATCAAATTTGAAAATCAACGAAATTAAAAAATTGTTTCCCAATTGTGCTCTCAAAAAGCACAAAACTGTAGCCAGAAGGTTAGCAGAAATTTTATCGTGATAGAGTAACACAATTATGATTATAGATATCATAACTGTACCCATTTTTCCTTAAAAAATTTATTTCTGCCATTCCAAGCAAAATATTCTTGATCTGCTTAATTTGGGGGCTACTTTTGTGTTTTAAGATTCTTAGGTAATTAGAAGATACTGGCTAGTTCAATTTATTTGTTGTCCAATCTTTTCAAGGTATCTCTATATTCCAATTATAAAAATTCTTTATTAAATAACTGCTCAATAAAAGGAGGCATGCAGCTAAGTGGCACAGTGGATAGAGCTTTGGGCCTGGAGTCAGGAAGTTCAAACTCTGCCTCTGACACATACTAACTATGTGACCCTGGACAAATCACTTAGCCCTGTTTGCTTCCTGTTTTCTTATCTGTAAAATGGGCTGAAGAAGGAAATGACAAACCACTCCAGTGTCTTTGCCAAGAAAACCCAGAATGGTGTCATGAAAAATTGGACATGAATGATACCCCAAAAGTATATTGGGGTGATAGGCTGGTGTTACAGGTTGTCTGAAAAGTATTTGAGACTTAGACATCCACCAAATCAAGGGACAAAGATTTAATAAGCTGATGAGAGTAGGCTAGATCCATAAGGGTTTATAACAAAGAAATGGAGGTTTAACAATTAGCTAGGAGAAAACCAGTAATCACACTAAATCCAAAAAAGATCTTAACGGAGGAAGGGACAATTCTATGATTGATTAGAGGGCTAACCCTAAAAGAGATTTAACACCCGAAAGAGTAAGGGGAAATATAACCTGGAGGAGGTATGGACATCATAACTTGGCTTTCTGACTAAATATAGTAACTGTGGAGTTATAATGGTTTTGTTAATGTAAAGAATTCAGCTAAGAATTCTACCAGAGACATCCACTTAGGATGGGGTTGTAATAAAGGTCCTACTTAACAAAAGGCATAATTAAAATCAAAAAGTCTACTTCTAAATCCCATCATTGCTCCTCCCTGCTTGCCTCAGACAGTAGGTAGGCTTCCAGATTACTTTCCTACTTTCTCATTAATTAATTCCTACTTTCTCAGTTAATTCCCATCTAGCTATCCTGCATTTCAGCAGTCCCTCCACTCAAGGACAGCTACTTTGATAATCATAGTCAAAATAGAATGTGTTAAGTGCTTAAGGAAAATAAAAAGAATGTGCTCTTCAAAATATGAGAAAAGGTCAATCATTTCCAGTTAAAATGATAATAGAATCACTTAGTCCTGGAAGATCCCTAGTGTCCTAATTAGACTTCACTCTGCAACAGGGATTCTTAACCTGGATTTGGGCGTGTTGGTGGTTTTGGCCTATGAATTAACGAATTTTTATAACTATATTTAAACTGTTATTTTAAATATATAAATACAATTGTTTTCCTCTATAACAGTATGTATTTTACTTAAAAACAGTATTCTGAGGTGGGATCCATAGATCTCAGTAGGCTACCAAAGGGCCCACTACACACACACTAAAGGTTAAAAAACCTTTGTTTACAGCATACTTAATTATTATTATTTTTTTCCCCATCCTCTGTTTCAAGACCTCCAATAGCAAACTATTCCATTTTTGGTTAGTTCTAACTGTAAGAAAATTTTTCTTGGACTTCAGACCTTATGTTTGTAACTTCTGTCTTTTTCTTCTGCACTATTTTTTTGGGTCACTCCAAGTAACACACTTGGACTACATCTTATATTAAGTTCTAAGAAAAACATATAAAATAATATTGGAAAGGTAGGGAGTTACAGACTATTGAGTATAATCATGAATTTTTTTTAAATACCTTATATTTCTATGACCTTGATAAGCACCAACACACATGAACACATCCCATGCATTTCCACTTCATGCTGCCCGCACTCCAACCATCCCATTCATCTTCCTCTTTCCTTTCCCTACCAGAACCTCAGATTCTGTCTGTGAGATCCTGGACAAAGTGAGCCATAAAATGAAATAATTTGGCAGTTAATTGGAAGTATTATCTACTTTTTTGCTAATTAAACAACAAATTTAGCTCAAATTTAGTGCTCATCACTAGAAATTCAAAGACAAAAGTGCAACAACTTCATGCCCTCAGTGAACTAACATGCTGCTATAAATAAGCCAAGGTTAGGTCAAATGGCAGTGGTGGTAGTGGTGCTAGTGTGTGTGTGTGTGTGTGTGTGTGTGTGTGTGTGTATACATAAAAAACTTGAACATAATCAGTTCAACAGTTAAAGACACAAAAAATTTTGTTATATTATTTTTAAATTTATTCTGTCAAAATTATTAAATATCAGAATGAAATTTGTTATGCTGAATTTTGATTCAAGAATAACCAAACAGATAATGTTGAATAATTACTTTGAAGAAAGTTCTAAGAAAGATAAATGGAAGACCCCAATTCCAAATACCATAAATAATACATTTTTATAATTCTGAGTACATAGAAAGAGAAGTAGAAGGAATTTTGACACATTTCATAGTTTGGGGAGGCAGTTTTGATTCATAGAAACAGAATTTTTAAAAAACTTAAAATAATAGTATGAATAAAATGCCTATTTATAGTTCAATCTTATTTTTCTTATTAGGTTTATGAATCACTTCCCTTGAGATGTCACATTAGGATCTAATTAGGGACAAAACAGGAGAGTCTAACTGATCAATGTAAGAAGTGTTCTTTGTTCTGGGAACCTGGATTATTCAGAATATATTGCTATCTTAGCAGGAAAGTGTGATTTATAAATACTAAAAATCAAACAAATGAACCCAATAGAGCACTATCAGAACTCTGAAGTAAATGGTTTGGAGTTAGAAATCAAAGGTAGATTTTTGTTATTTTTTGTTTAGTCCTATCTCTGCATTTTTTCCATTTGTTTTTAAAATTTCTTATACTTCTAGTTACTTTAAATGCACTCTCATGACTTACATATCTTTGGATGTGTCCTTATGAAGCAAAAAGATCATTTGTTTTGAGACATAGGAATAAAAATAGGGAAAAATGAAAATGTAAAATTCAATATCAAATGAAAATTATTCAACAAAAAGGTAAATACTTGTCTAAAAGTAAAAAAAAAGATTCTTTTTTATATCTTTTTATTTTTCAAATTAATGCAAAGATAGTTTTCAACATTAACCCTTGCAAAACTTTTTGTTTCAAAATTTTCCCTCTCTTTTCCTCCTCCCTCTCCCTTGGACAGCAAGTAAACCAATAGAGATTAAACTTGTGTAATTCTTCTAAACATAGTCTCACATTTATCAGACCTAAAGGGGAAAAAATGAGAATGAAAAAAAAAGCAACAAACAACAACAAAAAAGTTGAAATGCTATCCTGTCATCCATGTTCAGTCTTTATAGCTTTCTCTCTGGATACAAATAGCTTTTTCCATCACAAGTCTATTGGAATTGCTTTGAATCATCTCATTATTTAAAAGAGCCAAGTTCATCACAGTTGATCATCACATAATCTTGTTGTTGCTATCTATAATGTTTTCTTGGTTCTACTTACTTCACTTAACATCAGTTCATGTAAGTCTTTCCAGGCTTTTCTGAAATCAACCAGCTCATCATTTCATATACAACAACAATATTCCATTACATTCATATATCATATGCCATATGTCATATATCATTCAGCCATTCCTCAACTGATGGTATCCACTCAGTTTCCAGTTCCTTCCCACTACAAAAAGGCTGCTACAAACATTTTTGCATATGTGGTTCCTTTTTTATGATCTCTTTGGAGTACAAACCCAATAGATCTGGATCAAAAGGTGTGCACATTTTGATAGTCCTTTGGGAATAGTTACAAATTGCTTTCCAGAATTGTAGACTAAGTCCACAACTCTACCAACAACGTATTATTGTCTCTGTTTTCCCACATATCCTCCAATATTTATCATTATTTTTTCCTATCATCTTAATCAATCTGAGAGGTGTGAAGTGGTACCTCAGAGTTGTCTTAATTTGCAAAAATTAGTGATTCTTAAAATGTGGCCAACTACCCTGGGAATTTCCTGAGAACTTTTCAGGAAGTCTGGGAGGTCAAAACTGTTTTCAAAATAATACTAAAATGTTTTAATTTCTATGGTAAACATCAATAACTATAACTCACATAGACAGAATCTCTTTGGAATCTTCATTAATTTTCCACTATTAAGGTGTCCTGGCACTAAACATTTTGAGAAGCTCAAAACTGCAGAAGGAACATCAATAATTTAGGAAGAAGAACATTTATTCAGATAATATAATGATTAAAATATCTCAATTTACAAGTCTACTATCCATTTTCTGAGTTATTAAAGATCTACATTCTTCCTTTTCTTACTATTTGTCTTCTAATTGTTTTATTGTGAAGAGTATAGATTCTAACCTGAGAAAAAAATGAACTATAAAAATAAAATGTGTCTGGACATATGCAATCCCAAATAGCTAAAAATTATGGAAATGTGAAATAGTTGGCCAGTTAACAGTTAAGTTAACTGTGCAATATTAAGCAATCCTTTTTTTTTTTTTTTAAAGCTACTTTGCATGCTGTCTCACATATATCAGCATGTGTGCTTATTGAGAAAGATTTATCTAGGACCCACTCTATCTTAGGCTGGAGATGGTAATTTATTGGTTATATTTTATTGCCTCATGTTCGTAGTTCTGAACCATTGCTGACTCTGTACTATTTTGTTTTACACACACATTCCGTCTTTACCTTTTTAAATGGGTCAGTTTAATTGTCCAAATTTTTCTTTCTTTTTATTTTTAAAAAAGTTTTATTTATGTCTTTTGTTTCACATAGTGTTCATTCCATTGGTGTAATTCCTTTGTTCTTTCTCTATTCAGTGTGCCCTGTCTTTGTAACAAAATTTAAAAGACCATTAATGTAAAAGTGAAACAGACCAAACTCTGAAAAAGTCTGGTAATTAGTAGAAGTTAATAGAGCTTTATAAACTGAAATTTTGGGCTTCAGTCAACAGACAACCTATGTGAGGTGAGCAAGGTACAGATAGAGGAGCCAGAATGTCTTTTAGCAAAGTATTGTTATTTAGGAAAGAAGACAGGATGGATTTTTTGCAAGGTCTGGTCAACAAATAGGATTTTAGCAAGGTCCTGTCAATGGATAAGAGTTTATTACTCCACTCTTCTTAGCTAGATATGTAGTTTTGAATAAACTCTGGACATCTCCCTCTATCTGTCTTTAGGGGAGAAGAAATTCAGGAGACAAGGCTTGAGGACCCATCAGTATTTTCCCCTCATTGAGAAAAGCAAGTGTATTTCCTTATCCCATCTTTGGAACAAGATTAGTTTTTATGATTATACAATGCTCATTTTTGTCCTGTTGTTTACACTAGTATAGTCATGGTGTATTAAAATTTCCTGCTTCTACTTATTTCACAGTACAAGTTTATACTTTTCATATATGTTTCTTGTCATTTTTATATTAATTATTACTCATTATAGGAATGTATAGTACATTAATCTGACACTTTTTTAGGCTTTCCCCACTGTATGAGAATTTATTTTGTTTGTTTTTTATCACAAAAAAGAAATGCTATGAATAATTTGATATTTGTAGGACCTTTCTTTCTCTCTTTGAATTCCTTGGGGTACATGCCTAACAGTAGAATAAAGGGATATTAATAATTTTTCTGGAACAGTCAGACTAATTTATGGCTCCACAGTTTATTGATATACCTGTCTTCTCACAGATTTTTCATTATTTATTATTTGTATCATTATCTTTGCCAATTGATTAGTTGTTAGAAGAAATCTCATAGAGGTTTTAATTTACATTTCTCTTATTAATCAACTAGAGCAATCATTCATATGATTATTAAGAATTTGAGATTCATCTTTTGATAACTGCTTATCTACTCATCAATGGCTTTTTATCTTACATTTTGGGTAATTATATCTCTCTATATATCTTAGATATCAGACCTTAATCAATGAGATTTAATGCAAATACATTTTCCCCATCATTTCCCTTCTAAACCTAATTAATTTGTTTTGTTCCTTTAAAACATTTTTTTAATAGAACATTCAAAATTGTCCAATTTATCTTTTATAAGCTTTTTTACACTTGGTTTGGTGCTGAATCTTTCTGATGACCATAGTTATAAAAGATACCCCCTTCTTTTATATTTAGGTTACATATTCACCATAAACTTATTATGATATATGAAGCAGATTTTGAGGGCTTTCCTTACATCCTAGCCAATGTCTATCACTATGTCTTGTGATCATTTAAGATAATTGTTTATCTCTTTTCACTTAGATTTCTACTTCTACTTATTACTCACATCCAATATATTTGTGTATAGATAACTGAGGTTATGAATTTTCATTGTCATTTTGCTCTTTAGATCTTAACTTACATTATTGGATTTTTTTTTCTAAATTTACTTTTGATTTATGAAATAAAATGAAGCAATTTTATAACAAAATAGAATAATAAAAAGATGTTTGCATATGAGATTACAAATCTATTATGTACAACTTGCTATTCCTTTTAAGTATCTACTAAATATATCATGTAAATTTCTTTTTTTCCCCTCTGAACTGGGTCTCTCTCCTTATTGATAATCTTCTATTTAGCTTCTTAGATAATATGCAGTCAAAAACGTATCATCTGAGGCAGCCCTTTGTACTTTTAGATAAATCTAATTGTTTGCAGGGTTTTTTTTTTTAAACATTAAATTTCATTTTCTCTTTCCCACCCAGTTTTCCTAGTTCTATCTAAGGGAAACAAATATAATCCATATTCTGTATGATAATCCTGAAAATAGCTATCATCTCTCTCTAAATCTTCAAATCTCTAGGCAATGTGATATAATGGACAGTACAGTAGATTTGTGATTAGAAAACCTGAGTTATATTCCTGCTTCAGGAATTTATTAGCTTTGCAGCCATGTAACTTAAGCTCTCATCATCCTAGTTTCCTCATCTATATAATGGAGATAATTATACTTACACTCCCTAAATCTTAGAGGTTTCATGAGAAAAGCATTTGAAAAATTGAAATCATTATCCATATGTAAGTCATTATTACTAAAAAGCATCTCCAGTTGCTTTACTCATTCCTCATGTGGTCTAGGCTCAGGGTTCTTCATCATCACATCAAAACTCTTCTCGAGGTTGTATATACAATATTGCTGCTTTGGTCTGGTCTGAGCAAAGTACAATGTTATTATAATTTTCCTCTTTCTGGATGTCATGCCTTTCTTATTGGAGTCCATTTTCATTAGCTTTTTGGATTATTACATTCTAAAAGTTTCCATGGCATTCACCTTGTACAATATCTTAGCCTATTTATGGATCTACTTATAGTGAAAGGATCACTAAGAGTTGTGTTTCACTGGATGTATAAAATGAAAAACTGAATATGGGTAGCTTGTTAATGTTAGCTTGGGTATATAACACCCTTTCTTCCTTCTTCCTTTTGTTGACATGGTATCTTCTAATTAAATAGACTGTTTTGGCAAAATAAAAGTGATCCTATGTGGAACACTAATTTTCCAAGGATTAGGTTTGGATTACAAACACTTAATTCAAACATTGCACTGATCACAACTCTGTTTCTTCTTTCCTGGTGAAAGTTCTAGGATCTTATAGTGTTGCATAGATATAATTATAAGTTGAAATTCTCTTTATATGTGGATGTCAGTATTCTTAAATGAGCAAAAATCAATTGCATTAATGGATTTCAGAAGTCATATAGTTTTATCTACTTATTTTCCAAATGAGGAAGTAGAATCAAAGAGAGATGAAATGTCTTGTACAAAGTTATACAGATAGACTTGAATATACTGACTCCAGATTTCACACTGATGGTTGATTTTTCTGGAGGAGGGATGAGACAGTCAGGGTTAAGTGACTTTCTCCGGGTCACACAGATAGAAAGATTCAGATGTCTGTATCTTCTGTTCCACTAGCTGTCCGTAATTATTGAATCGTTATTGACATTAGTTTGTAAATTGCTTAAAATAAATCTTTATTATCTTGTTTGCTTGTCCCTTATATTTTGATTTTGAAAGTAAAATGTAGATATTGTTGAATCTGAAGGAAAAAAAGATACTATTAACAGAAATTTCCAGTCATTTGGATTTCTGACAAATGAGTATTTACAGCATTTGTAGATTTCAGGAAAGCTGCAGTTTCCATCAAAACCACCAGTACAGAAGATAATTGAGTTGGTCTTATAAGATGAGGTATGTGGGAAAATATCTTTTTCCAAATATGTCAAAGCCCAATTCTGTTTCCAACTGTTGTGGTCCATATGTCAAAATAAATTTAACAGTACAGTAGAAAATAGAACTCTGGGCAAGACCACCATAATTAATGATGTGACCTTTTAGTCAGATAACAAAATGTGTGGACATTAAAGTGTTACAGGGGTTGACTAATGTTCAAAGGTCTTCTTTTTGACTTTATTGCCTGTCTTCTTAAACTAACAACACAGCCTATTCATCAAAGTCAATGTCCAAAGCTGCATACAGAAGTTGTAACCACAGCAACATTCTCTGAGGGAAAATGTGAAGTTTTCTAGAAAGAATTCCAATTTCTTTACATTCTCAGCCAATTTAGTATTCAGCACTACTCTCTGATCAGTAGAAACGTTTTTCAGCTGCAGGAAAAGTAAGAGATATTTGCTAAACCAGGTGTGGAAGGAGAAAGGCCAAATTCACATGGACTTCAATTTTACTAAGAGAATATGTTTTCCTCTTTCTTTTTGGAAGCAAGTGAGATAGGATAAGGGGTAGTTAATTAGGAAAATTAATTGCTTGAAAGTACTACCTAGAAAGAAAGGAGTAATGAATATAGGACTGTTCCACTCAGAGAAATAAAACTGAAGAATGGCGTAGACTGCAGATGTATGATGAGTTTTGTGAGTGTTAGGGAATATTGTCTTTCACCAAGAAAAAAGAAAACTTATTAAAATTATGAGATGAGGAATTTAGGTAAGATAGAATATGAGTTCCCTGAAGGTGGAGGTTAACATCTGAATGAACTACCAAATGAAAGCTGAAATTCCCTAAGAAAAAGAGATTCAACTTTTGAGAGAGTTTATGAATGTGATTCTGTTTACAATATAAGAGATTTGCCTGGGGACATTGCAAAGTTAAGGATTTGCTTGAGGTCATACAGTTCAAGAGTCAAGATTCAAATTCAGACCTTTCTTAAAACTGACTCTCTATACATACTGCAGACCAATTTTGTTGTTGTTGATTTTAATTGTATATGACTTTTCCTGACCCTACTGGGGTTTTCATGTCAAAGATACTGATGTAGTCTGCCATTACCTTCTCCAGCTCATTTTACAGGAGTGGAAACTGAGGCAAACAGGGTTAACTGACTTGCCCAGGTCACAGAGTTGATGTGTCTGAGGCTGGATTTGAACTCAGGTCTTCCTGATTCTAGGATCAGAGATGTATCCACCAAGGCACCTAACTTTGCACTATGTCACCTCTCAATTGTGTAATGACACCTAATGTGCAAGTTTTGACTCAGACTGTTGACACCTTTAAGCTTCTGTTTGAAGTTTCATGCTGGAAAAGTTGCCAATACTACTGTCAGATACTCTGAGCTCTGGAAAGAATGGGAGGGGAAGAGGAAGGGTGTGAAGAGAGGGAGAGAGAAAGGGAAGGAGAGAGATTGAGATAAAAACAGAGAAACACGGAGAAGAGGGAGGGAGGAGAGGAAGAGAAGAGAGTGATAGAGAGAAAGAGAGAGGGGGAGGAGAGGAAGAGGAAGAGAGAGAAAGAGAGAAACAGAGATAGAGGGAGAAAGGGAAGGGAAAAAAAGGGAGAGAGGGAAGGAGGGAAGGAGGAAGAAGGAAAGGAGAGACAGAGACAGAGAGGGAGGGAAGGAAGAAGGTAAGGAGAGACAGAGACAGAGAGGGAGGGAAGGAATAAGGTAAGGAGAGACAGAGACAGAGAGAGAGAGGGAGGGAAGGAAGAAGGTAAGGGGAGACAGAGAGAGGGAGGGAAGGAAGAAAAGAGAGAGAGAGAGAAAGAAAAAGAGAGACAGACATACAGAGACATAGAGAGAGTAGAGAAAAAGACAGAAAGAGACCAAGACAGAGAGACAGAGACACAGAGAGACAGAGAGGGGGAAAAAAAAGGGAGAGAGAAAGAGGAGAGAGAAAGAGAAGAGGCAGGAAGAGTGAATGTGATTTTTAAACGAGCTAAATTAATGAGCTAAATTAAAACAAAAACAAATCTCATTTACAAGTGAATAAAATGAGGTTGAGTGACAGCTTGTCCAGGATCACACAAATAACAGGCATAGAGGTATTTGAATAAGTCCAAAACTATTTTTTTATTTTTATTTTTATTTTTTTTTTTTACCATTTGGAGACAAGTGAGACTAGGTTTCAAATTATAGCTATGGCATAGGTAATTAAATTATTCCCTCTGAAACTATTTTCTTCATTTTTAAAATGGTGTTAATGATAACACCTATCTTACAGGGTTGTGAAAATCAAAGGAGATTGATTACCTATGGAAAAAACTTTGCAAACCTTAAGTCACTAGATAAATATTGGCTACTACTATTATTATTATCTTATTAAGTATTGTTATATATATATACATATAAAAGTAATAAGTATTGTTACACATTCTTTCTTCTGGCCTATAGCTTACATATAAGAGATTCTGGGCAATATCCAGAACCCTCCCCACTCCTCCAGGGTTAGATAAAATTGCATTATTGCCTTGTGTGTTCTGTGTGAGATCTTCTCAGTCACTGACTCTGTTTTAAGGGTCCTGATCCTTTTTAAAAGAGAGGCTGGTTTTCAATTATGAAGGTCAGGCCCGGGTTGTAACAGAATGCTATTCCCTATGGTCCTTTTCCTTAGGAACAACTTCATGTGAAGCAGATAAAACAGTCCCTGGGCATATAACAAAGGGCTATCAAATTGTGCATACCCTTTGACCCAGCATCCCAAGGAAATCATAAAGAATGGAAAGGACTCACATGTGCAAAAATGTTTGTAGCAGCTCTTTTTGTGGTGGCAAAAAATTGGAAAATTAAGATGCCCATTAATTGGGGAATGACTAAATAAATTGTGGTATATTAAGGTAATGGAATATTATTTTTTAAAAAATGATGGACAAGCTGATTTTAGAAAGATCTGGAAAGATTTACATGAACTGATGTTGAGAGAACCAGGAATACATTGTACACAATAACAGCAAGAGTGTGTGATGAGAAACTATGAAAGACTTGGTTCTTATTAAGAGTTCGGTTATCCAAAGCAATCTCAATAAACTTTGGACAGAAAATGCCATCTGCATCCAAGAAAAAAAAAGAAAAATTTGAATGTAAATAAACACAGGCTATGTTCACTTCTTCTTTTCCCCTCTCCCATGGTTTTACTTTTTACTCTGATTTTTTTTCTCTCAACATGATTCATAAAGCAATGTGTATCAAAAATAAATTTAAAAACTAAACCAAATCAAACCAAACCAAAACCAAAAAAACACTGGGCATGTAGTTAGTGAGTCTTGATTTGAATCCTGCTTCTGATACGAATTCTGTGATTTTGATCAAATCATTTCATATCTCCTGGCTTCTATTTCATTGTTTATAAAATGAATCGGTTACCCTAGGGAAACTTTAAAATTCCTTTGGTTTACATAAGCCTTATGAATTTTTCAGCAGGGTGCTTGCAGTCAGAAGCTTGGGAACTGTGGCTCCAAAATTTACTAGCTCTATAACCTCCAGGTAAGTCACTCAACATCCCCAAGTCTTAAATTCTTCTATTTGTAACATCAGTTATTGTGGGTTTGTGTGAGTTTGTGACTAGCTGGTGATACATTTCGCTCTTTTCTCATACATATTCCACATACATCTGAAGATTTAATAAGACCTGTTCTAACCATTGCCTATAGCAATATAATAAGCAGGGTAGAGCCTCTCAGGGCCTAGTGTCAAGAAGACCTGAACTTAAATCTAGTCTCTGATATTTACCAGCTAGGTGACCCTGGGAAAATCACTTAATCCTGTTTGCTTCAGTTTCCTCATCTATAAAATGGCATAAAGACATGGCAAATTACTCCATTATCTTTATTAGGAAAACCCCAAATTCGGTCACAAAAAGTTGGACAACTGAAAAATGACTGAAATCTCTGTTCTTTTTATATTTGAGGCAAAAATGAAGTTATAGAAATCATTTAGGTAAGAGAATCAGGCAGTATATTACAGCATCTAAGTACATGGAGAAAAAATTGGGGAAAGGATATTTTTGAAGGACTTCTATCAATCCTTCAATAAGTAAATATAAATTGTACCTTCAATACAAGAAAATCAAGGCTGCCTATAGGTTAGGGGGAGCAAGTCTATGAGTTTTTCAGTCTTTGCTTTTTCTGCTACTGAGCTGCCAACCTTTGATATGTTCCTTGAAGTCTCCCTTTTCTCTCTCTTTTTACCTGTTGCCACCAATTCTTTCCAGCTTAGTTTATTAAGACCTGCACAAGACTGGAAAGACTGTGCCCCACTATTGCTGCTTATATCTGGGGGCACTAATTCAGTTCCTCTCAATCCTATTCTTGAAAATTGTGCTATATGTATCCCTTTAAGAACACCCTAGTGTGACTTAGTTCTACTTTTTGGTTCAAGGTTTCCTATGATCCTAAATTACATGCAATGATGAAAATGGAATGCTTATCCCTCTGAACCTTCAAATCCTAGGATGTCTTTCAGTCAGCACAACTATAAGAGTGATGATAATTTATACTACCTACCTAATAGAATTGTCTTGAGGGAAGTAATTTATAAAGCTTTCAATATATATGAAGGTGAGTAATTTATGATGATGAATGAGGTAACTTGGCATAGTAGATGGAAGGTGGACTTGCTGTTAAACAAACATGGAATTTTAAACTATCTCTGATATATGTTAGGTGGGTCAACATGGTAAGGGAAGCTACTGAATCTCTAGGTGTCCCAGGAACTTTTTAAGGCCATAACTTAAATACAAGTTGTCAAACTGCATCAGTAGAAGAGGTTTCCATGCTTGTATTTCCCCACATTCATGAAATCATAGATGTTTCAAAATAGTACATCCTCTTCCTCCTCCTCTCTTTCCTTTTCCTTCTCCTGTCTCCCACTCCTTGCTCCTCCCTCTTCCCCCCTCCTTTCCCCTTCCTCTTCCTCCTTTAGTCTTCCTTCTCCCTCGTCTTCTTTCCCTATTCCTCCTCCTCTCCGTTTTTCCTTCCCTTCCTCGTCACCCTCTCCCTCTCCTTCCTTTCTCCTCCTCCTCTTGTTCCCAAATCCCCTTTTCCTTTCTTCTCCTCCTCCCTTTCTCTTCCTATCTCTCCTCTTTTTCCTTCTCTCCCTCTGGCTCTGGAGTAAAAAAGATCTGAGTTCAAATATGACCTCAGACACTAGCTGAATAACCCTGGGCAAGTAATTTAATCTTTGCCTCAGTTTCCTCCTTTGTAAAATGGAGATAATAATAGCCTCCAATCTATCTCCACAGGTTGTTGTGAGCTTCAGATGAAAAAATAGTTATAAAGCATTTAGTATAGTAGGTGGCACATAGGACCTATAAATGTTGGACATATCATAATTATGATCATTCATTCATTTATTTGTTTCTAGTTTTAACTAAAGGCTGGAGGAACACAATTTTATTACAACCTGCTACCACATCCTCCCTCCTCCCATTCAACATAACTAGAAAGTGATGAGAGTTAAATCAACAGTGATAATATTAACTAAGCAAATCTAGTTAAGTAGGCAGACTGTTACTATTTCCATCCTTATAATTCAAAATCCTGTGTGACAAAATATCTCCGAATGGTGCTCACACCATAAAAATGAGCCATCATCCCCTATTAATGAATGTCTCCCAAAGGATTTGCTCTTTCCTTTTCATATGAGTAAAAATAGCTCATAACAAAGAATATGGGTGTTTGTGTAGAGCAAAGGAGACAGACTGATTTTACCTGGCCTCTGCCACCTTTTCTCAACCCAATAGCTGATGCTTTCACTTCTGTTTTGTTTTCTAATGTGGTAGCAACCCCCTTTTCTTTTTATTTACCTCCCTGATTGCTGCAAACAAGATAAACTGGATTTTGCTGAATGCCGGCATTGTGTGACTCAATTTAAATTGCTATAATCTTCCCCTATTTTTTTTTTTTTTACTTTCTCTGATAATCATTCCTCTTAACTAAACATTATAATTAGCATTTTGTGTTTCTTAACAGCTGTTTTCTCTCCAGTCATCTTAAAAAACCATAAGAGAAAACTCTTGCTTTTCTTCAAGTCATTTTGTTTTTTGATTTCTAGTTTCAGTTGTTTTTTCTTGTTTTCTCATTGCTTTAAAAAGAATACCACTTTCCGATACATAGATCATATATCATATTAATTAGATCTGAAAGGAGCATTAGCAATCATAAGGTTGAAATCTGCCATCTTAAATGAGAAAATGAGTTTTAGGATGGTTATTAATTTGCCCAAAATAACATGTGTTTAGTATTAGATACCAGGCTAGAACCTGAGTGATATGATTTCCAACCCCGTTCTCTTTTCTGATGATATGAACTATCCTGCATATCTGTAAAGAGCATTTTCTCTCTCTTTAGATTTTTCTGTATGAAGTCATTATGTTTGGATGAAAGAATGATACTTTGAAGATGTTCATTTAGCAAACTGATGCCATAATTAATCCTTTAAACCTTGTACTTACAATATTAAAGCAGATCACATATATTATATATAATATTCCATATGAGGAAACTGAGGAAGGATTAAATGACTTGTCCAGTGTCAAACAGTTTAAGAAGTATTTAAGGTTAGGTTTGAATTCAGGTCTTTTTTATTCCAGCCCTAATGTTGTGACAAGGTCCAAAGAACAATGACATGTAAAGGAAATGAGGGATATTCCTTCTCTATTTCTCCACAGGATCATCTTTTTTTGACATGGGCACCAGAGAAACGGCTGGTACAGAGTTAGCTGTAATAACTATGCTCCTTCCAAGGGTGATGCATGCAATCTCTAAGTAATCCACCAGGTGGTACTACAAGTCCTAAAATACATCCCTAAGTCCCTTTGACCAGAGATACAATCCCTTCCTCCCATCCCTCCCCCCTCCCCTTTTTTTTAGTACCTTGCCCTGGTTCTCTGTATAAATTAGGATGTAAAAAAAAATGCTAGCATTGATCAAGAGTTTGCATGTGCTCCCATTACACAGGGATTCTAATCTTTCCTACTTCATGTAATCCACTAGGACTACAAAGTCCCATTATTGATGAATATGCTTATTGGATACAATCAAAAGACAGGACACGAAAACTTTAGAGCAGCTGAGCCAGCTGCTGGCAGAATGGACTGAAATATTAAATTATTATTAAATATTATTTTCCTAGTGGATGTAGATGCCTTTAACACCTGTATTTTCTACTTCACATTCACCCAGGGTATGGATTTTCCCAGGGTTCCTTTGTTAGAAGAAGGACATCAAGCATCCCTCCCAATTTTAACGTTACTAAAGAATGAAAATTGGAACTCTCATGAATTGGGTGGCGGGCCTTCATTCTCATTCCTTTAGGGATGAAATTAGCTTTTTTTTTTTTTTTTCAACTTTCTGATAAAAGTTCAATAGTCCTGATGATTCACCAATATGGTTCTATGATGAGGGTCTTTCCAGTGTATCTGACATCCCTCAATGCTTTCCTGGGCCTTGGGGATAAGAGGGTCATTTATCTTACAAGAAGGACAGTTCCCACCACATACAATGCTTAATCACATCACCCATCTTGTGTGACATGTCTGTCATTTAAGTCTGTACTCTCCTCTGGCCGCTTGGGAAACATTTCCCAGAAAACCATCTACTTCATTTATTTTTAAATGTACTTGTTCATCATAACATTAAGCTAGCTTAAGTAATTTTCTGTATGTTAAAAATCTTGGACGTTTCAATTTCTTACCTTGTTCTCTGTTATATAGAGATGTCAGAAGGTTTTTATCAACTACCCATAGATTTCAATGGAATGCCACAATAGGGTCTTAGATATACATATGGTACATACTTCATAAATGAATTTAATTGAAACAAAAAAATCAATTAAATGAATAGCTGTGCTTCATTCCAACAAATAAAAACAGATAAATAAAGTCATAGCATTTAGAATTAATAAAAAACTTTATACTTCAATTATGGGCAAGAAAACTACAAAAATCTCTTCCCTCGTCAAATAGTCTTTGCAAGACTCTAGGCAATTTTTGATATTGAATTTTAGGAGGGACACTATTAAGATTATGTAAAGAAAAATGAAAGCCCTCAAGTCCTGCTTTTAAAAATTGGTAGTAAGAACTAAGAATGTTTAGCCTAGAGAAAATAAAGCTTGGGGAACATGAAAGCTATCTTGAAATATTTCATAGGCAGTCATGTGGGACATCCATTATATTTCTGCTTGGAAATTAGGGATGGGCCTAGGAATAATGAATGTAAGCTCAAAGAATCAAATTTAAGTTTATTATAGAAAAACATCCTCAACAATGATAACTCTCCAAAAAGATTGCATATCTTCCTGAAGAATGGACTGCCTCAGAAAGTAGAGATTTTAAATAAAAGGCTAGATGTCCATTTGTCCTAGGTTTGAGGGACTAAGTCTAAAAGTTGGAGAATTGATCAGCCCTTCTTACAAATGCTAGAAAAATGCCTTCTACCTTAAGACTTATATCATCAAAGTTACTGCTGGGTCATAGAATCGGAGATTCAGAGATAGAAATTATTAGATATTATCTAATCCAGGGTTTCTTAAACACTTTCCAATAGGATTTTTCACTCAAGAAATTTTTACATGACCCTGAATTTATAGGTATACAAATTAAACATTTATTGATAATAAATCATAATTTCACCACCCTCACATTCAATTACAAGACCCCTTATGAGATCATGACCCAGAGTTTAAGAAGATTTGATCTATCAATTCCTTCATTTACAGATGAGGAAACAAAAGCCTACAAAGGTGAATTGTACTACACAGGGCTACTCAGTATAGAACAAATGTATATTTTGTCAGATTTATTGAAGGATATTCTAGATCCAGCTGGATTTTGGATGGATGGATAGATAGAAGAGTGAGGAGCATGATCCTTCAAGGCTACAGTATTCCAGACCCTATATTAGCCATTGACTCACTCATGCATGTAACAGCATCTGTGTGAGGGACACAGGATGAATTTTCAACAGTAAAAAAGTAGTTTGTGACTGTGTTGTCAATAGTTACATGGGAAAACCACAAGAAGAGCAAAGTTCTGCTTCGGACATTAGCAAAATCTTGCTAATGGAAGTACCATGTACATATGGATAAGATTGTGTTTGAATCTTTTCTGAATCTCATTGAGTCTTTTGGGAAACTCAGCCTTGGACACATTCAGTGTCTTTAGAAGCCTCAAACAAAGGTAATTTTATCTAGAAATTGGTCTGCAATGAGCAATTTCTCATGATTAACTTAAGACTCACTTCTCAAGTAACCTTGGGAAGAAGCCATTTTCTCAAGGTATTTAGCCTATCAAAAGTAGGTGCTAATAATTATCCTGATAATGACTGGAACAAACTAAATTTGTCTAAGAGTTGGGGCAAGGTTAGAGGACAAGTATTCCAAAAAAGTTTTTTATAGTAATAACGTGTAAAGAGGGAGAAACTTTTTATATTTTAGCATGAAAATTAGAGATTACAAAAGTGACCATACTTCAAATACAATGAAAAAGATAAAAAGCAATTTATCCTTGAATGAGAGGAATATCCCCAAAATGAAATTTTTATTTTTAGTTTTAGCATAAAATAACTGATAAATGGGTCCCTTTCCAGATAAATGTTTGGCATTTCTAAATGCCTCCTTTTCTACAGGTAAAAATTCATATATTAGTAGCATCTTTGATTGGAAGTAAAGGTCATCATTACCTAATAAATACCTGACTAACCAAAACATCACCCAGGATACTTCATAGGGCAGCTAAGTGGTTCACTAAATATGTAGTCAGGTATGTAGTCAGGAATTCAAATCCAGTGTCGGATGCCCACTAGCTGTGTGATCCTGGCAAGTCACTTAACCCTATTTGTCTCAGTTTCCCCATATGTAAAATGAGCTGGAGAAGGAAACAACAAATTACTCCTGTATCTTTGCCAAGAAAATCCCAAATGGGATCATGAAGAGTCAGACATGATTGAAATGAAACAAGGATACTTCATGTCACTTGTATGTGGGGTGTGTTTTTCAGGTATCATTTGGAATAGATATTCCCCGTTAGGGCCTTCTAATTCTGATCTGAAATTCTATTTTGTATAAGTCATTAGTGTATACATACATACATACATATATATATATATATATATTTCCCTCTTGCAGATTCTAAGTACCACAAGGCAGAGATTGTGTCTTAGTCATCTCAATATTCTCTAGCACCCCTTACACATATTTTAAAATGTCAGGAATTCATGATTTCATTTGTATGTTGAATGGGGACCATCATTAGAAAAGCAAACTAGAATTCTTAAGAATATTTTTTGAGTTGGATTGGACCTCTGCAAAATCATATAATAATAATAATAATGTAATAGCCAGTATTATAGTGCTGAGTTTGTTCTCACTTAGCTACTATGGTCACTGAATAAAGGATAGGCAATAGCTTATTATTCACCTTCACATTCAGTTTTTCTGTCTTAGTAAAATCTAAGAAGGCATGACACAGACATGAAAAGGCTCTAAATTATTATAAGACTTTAATGGAAAGTTTTGTATATAACAGAAACAATAAAAGTTTGATAAGTTGATGTTTTTCTTAATTTTCTTCAAGTATTGAGATAAGATAATTTAAAACTTTGTTCCTTAGCATCTCCATCTCTAAATAATTTGTAAATTGTGATGAAAATTAGTTTAGAACAGATCACATTATTTATCACAATGAGCTTCAAAAGTATACAGGACCTAAATATAAAAGGTCATATCATAAACAAATTAGAAGAGAAAGTTTTCCCAATTATAGCTAAGGGGAAGAGTGTCAACTAAACAAAGAATAGAGGAGACAGAATATAATACTAATAACAGCTAACATTTTTATAGCATTTTAAAATTTGTAATATCATACACACAGATCAGTGCCTGGCACTGATTCGAGTTAGAGACTTAATAAATGTTTATTAATTATTCTTTAACCAAATACAAATTATATATCCATATATATGTACATATATATATAAACATGTACACACATAAACATATATTCACACACACATATACATATATATGTACATACTTCTTCATTGTTCTTTGTATGATGTTTGTTTTCAAATTTTATTTAAAAAGTAGGACTTGATTTGGGAGGAATTTAAAGTTATAAAAGAGTTGAGGGCATATATAGATATGTGTATATATCTATCTAGCTGTCCAGACACATATATTCATATGTATATATGTGTGTGTGTATATATGTCATATATGTATATCTATAAAGAGACAGAATCTTGATATGTAGCTACATATAATATTATATATGTATTATATATAGTCTTACTATATATCTATAGCTATATACCCATTTTTATATCCATCACCAATTGGTAACTCTAAAGAAGAATATGAACAAAAGATGGAATTATGGAAATGTAATCTAAGAAGAAAAGACAGACTGGTCACATAGCAAGAGAAAAGAAAATAGGTGGACAGCCTGAATACACTGGTAATCTTTGGGATGTCAAGTCAGATAAAGAAAACCTCTGGTGGCTCCTCTGTGGTGTATTTATGGAAGCATATGGATCATGAATTGGATGGGAGGGGCAGGAATAGATGCACTTATGGCCTTTATTCTTGTAGGAAACATTCAAAAGATGAGATCATAGATCAAGTTTTCAGTGTAATGCTATCCCCAGCTTTTGCTTTGTATCCTGCCCACTCCATCTACTTTTTAAAATCATGTATATTCTTGGTATCCTCTGTACCTTTCATCATATGTAAATCATTTCTGGTAAATGCAAAAGTAAAAAGTTGTGAAATGATGATTCAACTATTGAAGGGAAAAGTTTTTCTATAGAATATATATGAAGAGTCACTTTTCTTCATTGTCTTCAGTTCTGTCTGGATTTTTTGCATGCATATTCAAGACTGTACTGCCAGTAATTTTAAAGTGTGAATTTGTTTTAAATTTGTGAATTTATCACCCACTTTAAATAAAGAAGTAGAAATGCACATTAATTAAAAAAAGATTCTTCCAGTGTGTCCCTCTTGCCTTTTTTGATCTTAAGTTTTAGCTATCTGGAGATTTGTTCACTGATGTGAGCAGGTTTAGGGTAATTATTGTTGCTCTCAGTTTTCATTAAACAAGAAACATTGCTTGGCTGGAATTAAAAATTGAAAATGGAAACTAGAATGAAATAGCCCTTGTTTTATAAATACATTTGTACATAGTCATGTAGAAAAAAGGTTCTTAAAGGGCAAGTACTAAGGAAAGAAAAGGAGGTTATAAGCATATACTTTGTGCCAGGCATTGTACTACTCACTGGACAAAAATCTCATATTATCTTCACAATAATTCTATGGTGCTCTTATGCTGTGGTGCTATTATATTCCCTATTTCAACACTGAGGAAACTGATGTAGAGGTTAAATGACTTTTCTAGGGTAATACAGCTAGTGTGTCTGAGACCAGAATTGAGGGCAAATACTGTAGCTATATCTTCTTGACATCAAATCTAAGTCTTTATCTACTGTGCTATACAATTATACTGAGGATCTTAAATGCTGAATAAATTCATCTGATCCTTAAATTTATGCATTTCTAAGTTTGAGCTTAAAACATTGAGATACCCATCTTTCTTTTTTTCTTCATCATAATTCTTTCATTATCATTGTAACAGAAATATATTGGTGAAATAAATTGGTTTTAATAGGAGTAATTTTGCATTTGGATTAGGTTGAAAATGGCTTTCTGACCTCAGAATACCTGAAATATTTATGAGGAAGAGAGAAACAAGAGGCTGATTTTTAATACCTTGATTGGTATAACTGGGCTGTTCTGTTTCTAGGAGTTAAATCGTTCCACTGTTCTAGATGAAAGCCAGTGTCAACTTAAATCTTATAATGACCAATGACCATAATCCTGAAAGTAGGACAGCTGAATGATGAGCGGCAGTTGAAGCCTATATTTCTAAATAAAGTCAAGACCTAAGGTTGATAGTGACCTCCAAATTGACTTTATACACTGAAGAGTTAAGTATCTTGAAGGACAGAATACTATTTTGACAAAGTCATGAAGCACTGATTGCCAACTGTTGACTTCCCTAGATGTTTGTGTCTACTTGTGTTGCAAATATCCCTGGAAAGCTTTGTGCAGTGGTTCTCAAAATATGGTCTAGATGCAGGGGTCCTCAAACTAAGGCCCACCAGCCAGATGCAACAGCTGAGGACGATTATCCCCCTCACCCAGGGCTATCAAGTTTCTTTATTTAAAGGGTCACAAAACAAAGTTTTTGTTTTTACTATAGTCCGGCCCTCCAACAGTCTGGGGGACAGTGAACTGGCTCCCTATTTAAAAAGTTTGAGGACCCCTGGTAGAGAATCCTGGGGATCTCTGAAACCCTTTTAGAGGGTCTAGAAATTCAAAAATAGTTTTTATTTCCAATATGGTAAATGTCTACAAATATAATCCAGATAAACAAAAAGTCTTTGGAGAGATCCTCAATAATTTTTAATAGGATAAAGATACTGAAAACAAAAGTTTGAGAACCACTGACTTTGTGGATCTAAGTGTGTGTCAGGTTGCCTTAGATTTAAGGGGCCCATTAGTCTAGTCAAGGCTTCTTATACTTTTTTCACTCATGACTCCTTTTTGCCCAAGAAATTTTAATGTGACTCTGGGTATATAGGTAGACGAAATATATAGGTAGACAAAATAAGTATACAAATCAAACATTTATTGATAGTAAATCATTATTTTGTGATCTTCATATTCAGTTATGCAACTTCATATGGGATTGCAACCCACTGTTTAAGAAGCTTTGATCTATTCTATGTATTTCATGCTGTGTCACAAAGGCGTAGGACAATAGAATTTGAGATACAATGGTATTTTTGAGAGTGCTTGTGGGATCTGAAATCCCCCAAAGAAAGGAACTCCAAGTCTCCTTCCCCACCAGCAATCAAGTCCTAATTGTCCTAAAGAAAGAGACAAGCAGCTCCATTATGATTATATGAATTATTTTAATACTTATAATGGGTTATTTACATAGGGGTTACCTGGGGGCAGCTCCTAGACAATTCAGTGGACCCCTGCAAAGACCCTCCTCCCCCCAAAAAATTGCCATGGTAATTATATAACTACATAGGGAGGAGGAGCTGCAAAGCATTATTACAGATGTCATTAGGGATTTGCATTATACTTAACAAGCAGTTCCAATTTTGGGCCTGGGCCCCAGAGCTTGGGTGACACATCAGAGCCCTTGGGTGAATGCCTACAAGATACCCAAGACTATGTGGTCAACACAGTGAAGATTATGCTCTGATCACATTGCCCTTGTTATGTTTTACTATTACTTGCACCTGATTACTATGTCTTTGTTATGGCTTTCAAACTCACAAAACCAGGGGTTGATCAGTTTGAATAATTCCCCCACTCAAGATTATTTATTAGGCACAATATCCTTGTAAGAGCTTTCAATCCAATTCCTCACCCACCTTGGAATGGCTTTCACCAACTGGGATCCCATAGTGCTGTATTTGAAGTCTGCAAACTTGGGCTCAGATTCCCCCTTCCAATGTTTATTGTTGCTTTTGGGCACTTAAAGCCTACCCCCATCTTTGCAGTCTTTTTATATATTACATGGATTCTTCCAGTATTCCAATGACACTCATCTTCTAGTCTGTCTCAAGGAGACTCCTAGAGTCTCCTTGCTGTTCTAACAATACAACTCATCTCCTGACTGGGCCTTTTCACTGATTGTTCTCTGATTCATGAAATATTCTCCATTTTTATTTCTATCTCCTGACTTCCTTCAAAATCCAATGAAAGTTCCATCTTCTAGAGGAAGCCTTTTCCTATTGCTTTTAATTTGAGTGCCTTTCCTCTGTTGATTATTTTCAGTTTATTCTTTATAATTTGGTTTGTACATGAATGTTTTGCATGTTGTCTCCTCCACTAGATTGTAAGAATAGGGGACTGCTATTTGTTTTTCTTTGTATGCTCAGCATTGGGTGCAGTTCTGGGCACAGGGTAAAGGCTTAATAAATATTTGTTGACTAACTCTGTAATTATCCACAAATCACTTAACCTTTCTAGGCCTCTATTTCTTCAATCATACGAAAGAGGTAGACTAGATTATTCTTAAAAGTTCCTTTCATTTTTCAATTGGTGATTCAAATTCAACCCAATAATTTTAGAGAGGTTCAAGGGATTAAATGACTTGCCCAAGATCACAAAGGTTAATGTAGTAGAGCTTGACCACAAACCTAGGTCATCTTAATTCAGATACAGTCATTCTTTTTACTGAAAAAAGTGTGCCCCTTTCTTACAAAAACTCGAAAGAGCGTTTCTTTCATCTCCACATTTGACAGTATCTTCTGAGATATTCATTTTTCAGGGCAGGGGTTCTTGATGTAAGAACTTTTGGATATTAGTTCTGATTCACTATAATTTAATTTCCTTTCAATCTTATGTATTTTATATATTTAAAACATTATTCTGAGAAAGGATACATAAGTTTCATGAGACTGGCTAAGGAGTCCATCATAGAAAAAAAAAGTTTATGAACATCTGCCTTAGTGAATCTTTCAATTATTTAGTCATTTCAGTTTTACCTGCCTCTATTTAGGATTTTCTTGACAAAGATACTAGAGTAGTTAGCCATTTCTTTATCTAGTTCATTTTAGAGATGAAGAAACTGAGGTAGAGAAAGTTAAGTGACTTGTCCAATATCACATAGCTAGTAAGTATCTGAGGCTGGGTTTGAATTCAGGAATCTGACTCCAGACCAGGTCCGCTAACCACTATAGCGCTTAGCTCTAGGTTGTACTTATACCAATTTTTGGAGAACTTTTGTAGACAGAGGTTGGAGTACTCTGAGTTCCTATAGGAGTTACTAATACAATGACTATTTTTGGTTGGTCACAGCCCCTACTGTGAGAGCTGTTGGGATGGATCAAATCTCTGCTCCCTGCCAGGTACTTTTAGAAAAAAAGGCAAGTCATACTCTTCCTAGCCCAGGGAGAAAGAGATAGGGAGAATTGTGAGAAATTGGTTCCTGTTAAACACATTGAGAGGAAGAGGATGGTTGAGCTGTAGCCTCTGGAATTTACAGCTAATGCCAATTTTACTGCAAAGACCAAAATCTCTTTTTTTACCCTGTATCCCCATTAGCATGAATAAATGAAAAAATCACTTATTAAGCACTTACTTTGTATCAAGCCTGAATACTGGGGACACAAATACAAAAGTGAGACAGTCCTTTTCATAAAGGGTCTTATTCCTAGTGATGACCAGGGAGGGTTGCTTTATTCTGGGCATCGTCAACATAAATGCCCTTTCCAGAATCAGTGGTAGTATTGATTTGTTTACTATCCCTAGAAAAAAGAAAAGGAGGAAAAGAATCCAAGAAGCAGCAGGATAAGATACAAAGAGATTAAATTCTTTGGTATGGCTACATGTAGTGGGCTAGGAATATCTGCAATTACCAATTTACTAACCAAGATAGCTGGTGGTGAGGTGGGGATGTCATTCCTGGGTGGAGTGGACTAACTTCCCCAGCGCTCCTTTGTTTCCTGGAAGCCCAGTTCAGATGCTAGTGATCTAGAGGGGGAGACAGAAGGCAAACAGCTTGGAGCGTGAAAGTCAATTTATGGAGACATGATGAAACTGGGGAGCCAGCTTATGGAATATAAGTTCTGTCTTTGTCTAGAGGGGATAGTGGAGAGCAAGTGAGACTGCTTCATGAAAGATCCATGAAGATCTGGGTAGTTAATTGGGGTAGCTTTTTTTCTGGATGTCTGTTTATATTTTGTATACTGTATCCTTCTAGGAAGGCTTGGGTTTTGTGATGAGATGTTTTGTCTTCTTAGGTACATTGCATACCAGATGTTCATGTAAGTGATAGATCTGTCTTGTATGATCCAGCCAAATTCTTGACAACACTGTCTGGCTCTTTCCTGGTTCTTTCATTAGAGGGCAAATTCCTTGAGAGCAGGAGCTAGTCTCTTCCCCTCCCCTGATTTTTTTTAATCCCCAGCACTTAGCAAGTGTCTGACACTTTTATTATTTATTGTCCATGGTATTATTTATTAACCACATATATGCTTTAAAAATTCTAGGTGACTGACTCAAGTATGTCTGTGCTAGAGATAATAGCATCCTTCTATGATGTGTTAAAAGCAGAGAAAGTTTTACAATTCTAACACACACACATACACACACACACACACACACACACACACATTTGTAAGGAGACCAGCAATTGAATCCAGGCCCTTTTACTCCCAGATTCTTTAATCTTCAGATTCTCATTTTTTTCCCCAGTCAAATTCTCAAGTAATTTTTTTTAAAAATGTGATTTGTTCCCTAGTTCTCTAAACTTTTTATTCTTTTGTAAAAATCATGAACTCACAAGGCTTTTTCTTTGGCATTACTGCTTCAAGGATTCGTGATTTCATCGGCAATGGACTTCTTCCATTGTTGTTATACTTTTATGAGTATATTTATGAGGTACCATAACTTCCAAGTTGGCATTTATTAGCTAGCTATCTAGTGGGAGACCTCTTCAAATTTAACTAACTTGGTTTTTAACAACAGATATACAATTGATTTTGGGACTCTTGCTTACAATCTCTTTAGCTCAATAGGGTTTGCCAGAATTTGTGTTCTGCTATCATAATTTTTAGCAACTGAGAAGGAAGCCCTGATCATCCATCAGTGAGCATTTATTTAGTACCTACTATGTTTCAGGCACTGTGCTAAAGGTTGAGGGTATTAAAAAAGACAAGAGACAGCTCCTCTCTTACATTCTAACGAGGGAAGACAGCATACAAACAACTGCATCAAAAAGCTAATTGAAAGGGAAGTCACTAACATCAAGGTGGTTTAAGAAAATCTTTTTTGCAGAAGATGGGATTTTAATTAAGATTAGAAGAATTCCAGGAAAGTCAAGATGCAGATGTAGAGGAATTATGGAATTTCAGGAATGGGGAGTATCCAGTGAAAATTTCTGGAATTAGATATGGAATTTCTTATGTGGAAAAAAGAAGACAGTATTAGTGGATTTTAGGGCATTCATAGTATACATTTTAAGGAGTTTGGAAAATGGATAGATTGGAGAGAGCAGGTTATGAAGGATTTTATTGTTTAATAGAGAATTTTATTGTTTAAGCCTGGAAGTGATAAGAAGCCACTATAGTCTATTAAATGTGTATGTATGTGGATTGCATTGTCAGATCTGTACTTTAGGAAGATCACTTTGGGCATCTTGTTGGAGGATGGATTGGAGAAGAGAGATTCTTGTGGCAGTGAGCCCAACCAGCAGGTTATTGGAATGGTTCATGCATGAGGTGGTGAGGGGACATTTTTTATAAATTTTTTTTTGTGGTCATCTAGAAATAGCTATCTGTATAATTGCCATGGAATAAGTTCTATTTTTGTCGTTTTCTACTGCTTTGGTGTCTATCTTTAACATATATGTCAATGTGTGGGGGCAAAAAAAAAATAAAAAGAAATCAACTCAACAGAATTACTAAGTCTTTAAAAAAAAGATAACCATTTTAGACTTTGCAAATTTTTCATTATTTAAAGTGTCTCATCCCAAGTCATGAAACACCATCATTAGCTGCTCAAAATCATCCCTTTAGAAATCACATCTTTAAATATAAATGATGCATATGGGAAGGCAGCAGCAAGCAATTGTTAGCTTGGCACTGTCACCATGATGGCTTGGTTATGCAAATGGCTCTGCCTCCTTTATACTCTTTTCCTGGCTATGCTTTTAATATATATGTATATACAGAACCACAACTAGAATTTTTATCCCTTGGAATAAACTTCAGAAGCCACATTCTGGGGAAGAAGCATGAATGATGCCCTCAACTCAACTTTTAAAGATTAATTCTGTTGGGGGTGATGCTCTGGAGATCCTGGCTTTTAACAAGATCAGTATATGAAAGATGAGGAACTACTCACCTGGAGTCCAGCAGCCATCTGTACTTTTTGTTACAGATTAACTGATTATTCTTGCTAATAAACTATATGCAGTTGCTTCCCCCCTAACATGTTCAAGGAGGGTCAATGATATCTGTACCTTCTAAGTTTTGATTCCCTGAGGAAAATCTTCAGTCACCTCTCCCTAGTTATGGAACTCTGTGTTCATTTGTAAACAAATATAATGCATGGATACATCAGCTAAGCTTAAAACCTTTCTATTAATGCCAAAAATCATTATATTATTATAAAGTATAAGTTTCAAAGGAAAAAATATCAGGCATAAGAAAAGAGAATTATGATATTCTCCCTTATTTTAAATATGACATCTTTCATGTTTGAAGAGAAAAGTGAAGGAAATGTGCCTACTTACTGGGAAAGGCATATTTAGAAGGAAAGAATTTATAGTCTTGTGTTTTCTTATTGTTTTTCTTCCAAGAGTCACCAGTGAGAGATTTTCAGCAAAATCATAACTGTTCTTCTGCTTCTTTACATGCAAGTCCAATTGCATTTTGACAATCTAGATTTTAGAAAATGCTTGATACTGGTTTAACATAAGTCAGTAAACATTTATTAAATCCCAACTATATGACATACACTATGCTAAGTTCTGATGATAGGAAAAACAAGCAAAAGTCAGTCACAGATCTCAAGAAGCTCACGCTTTAAGGGAGAAGACAACAGGCAGATAAAATATGTTCAAAAGCACTATTTACAGGAAAAATCAGAAATGACTAAAAGAAGCAAAGCACTTGAATTAGGAGGGGTTGGGAAATGCTTTCTGTTGAAGATCAAATTGTAATTAAGACTTAAGCGAAGCAGCAAGAGGAGATGAGATGGAAGAACAGTCCAGGTGTGGAAGACAGCCAGAGAAAATGTCTGGAGCCAAACATTGGAAAGTTTTGTTTGAGGAAATATGAAGGGTTAGGGTAGCAAAGGATATGGGATAGAAAGCAAGGTATAAGAAGAAGATTGGAAAGGTAGGGGATGCTAGGTTATGAATGGTTTTGAATAGTATAGTGGTAGAAGAAAAAATTGAATTTGGTTCTTTTTTCCTGCCGCTGAGTCCAGAATGTTCCCACTTCCCACCAACAACTTCCATAATAGGAATGTTAGATGCAATAATTATAACTCTCTTCCCAGTGCTGGTTTATTTTCTGGACTTTGTGGTGACTTTTCCCTTATTTCCACCCTCATTACATCTGTACAAATACAAGTCTGGCACCTTCAGAGAATAAATTGCTTTTGAAGGCAAGAGGTGACATGTTGGTAACAGCTGGATCTTGTGATCCACCAGATGCCTTATTTGTTACCTTTTTAGCAGTGCCAAGAGAGACTATCTGGAGATGGTGACTTCTCCTGCCAGCTGCTCCTCACTCCAGATGGTTAAGCTGGATGGTTAGGCTATAGGAGTATTATGCCCAGTATCATTATCCAAAAGTTATTTCTTTGTCATAATATAATAAAAACCCCACTAATTGGACTAACTCAGGGAAAGGCCATTTGGGATTGGTAAAAAGTCTAAAATAAAGAATATTTTTAATATTTTTAATGTGATATCATTTCACATTTAAAGTGCACATACTGGGGACAGAGCCAAAATGGTAGAGAAAAAGCAGCAACTCACCTAAAGCTCTCTCCCAAATCTTTCTGAATGCCTTTAAATAAAGCCATAAAACAATTGCTGAAGCAGCAGAACCATAAGAGGATGGGGTGAAATAATTTTCCAGCCAAAGACAATTTAACAGTCATCAGGAAAGGGCTATTGCACCTGGGTGAGAGTATAGGCCAGTATGAGCTCAGCCTTAGCAAACCAGGGACAGACCTTGGGAGGTACTGAATTGAAAGAAGGAAAAGGGGAGAGGGATGAGAAGCACTTCATTCGGGGGTTCTAAACTCATATAGAAGGTAAGGAGATGAAATAACTGGTTACAAGATAGCAGGGAACTCTTTACTAGCACTGAGTCAAAACTGTTGCTTTGCCCATACTCAGGTGTGGAAGAGCACTAACACACCAGAGCTAGCAAGGGTAATGGGGCACAGGCCCTCTCCATCATTACAGGGCAGAAAAGAGGTCATTCACTGGCAGACAAGAGCACAGGCCAAGTGAATAGTAAACACCCCTCTCCTTAGATCATGTCACTGTGGAAAAACGGAAAATTTACAGTTTCTTTTCTATATCTTTGAAAATAGCTGTGTAAAACCCCTGAAGTCTGGGACAATGCACTGCAAAATTTAGCAGTTTCCACATTAAAGAATCAGAGAGCTTGAAATATGATATTGTGGAGGGCAAAGGAGCTAAAATTGCTACCAAGAATAAGTAATCATGAAACAATCAAAGCTAGCTATAGCATGAGGGAAAAAAAAATGCTCAATCACTATTGATTAGAGAAATGCAAATTAAAACAATTAGAGAAAAGCAAATTAAAATAATTCTGAGGTACTACATTCTCCCTATTAGATTGGCTAATAGGACAGAAAAGGAAAATGACAAATGTTGGAGGGATGTGGGAAAATGAGCCATTATTGCATTGTTGGTGTAACTTGATTTAGCCATTCTGTAGAGCATTGTGAAATTATGCTGAAAGGGCTATACCAATATGTGTATACTCTGACCTAACAATACTACTACTAAGTCTGTATCTCAAGAGAGATAAAAAGCAAAAAGGAAAAGGATGAATATGTATTTTCTGGGGGCAAAGAACTGGAAATAGAAGGGATGCCCATTAATTGGGGAGTGGCTGAACAAATTGTGGTATATGATTATGATGGAATAGTATTATACTATAAGAAATGATGAGCAGGATGCTCTCAGAAAAATCAAGAAAGGCTTCCATGAGGTGATGCAAAGTGAAATGCACCGCACACTAAGTAACAGTAATATTGTAAGATGATCAGCTGTGAATGATAGGTGTTTTCAGCAATATAATGATTGAAGACAACTCTGAAGGACTTATATAAAAGGATAATTTCTATCCCCAGAGTAATAATTAATAGTTTTTGAATTTAGATTGAAGCATACATTTTATACTTTCCTTATTTTTCTTGAGGCTTTTTTTTTTGGCTCTGTTTTTTTTTTTTGTTTGTTTGTTTGTTTGTTTGTTTGTTTTACATTGTGACTACTCTGGAAATACTTTACACGACTACACATGTATAACCAATTTTGAATTGCTTGCTTTCTCAATGGGGATCAAATTGGGAATGGCAGAAGGAAGAGAATTTGGAACTCGAAATTTTAAAAATGAATGTTAAAATTGTTTTTACATGTAATTGGAGAAAATTATTAAATAAATTGTTAATCAAGCCCATATATTTAAAAAAAATAAAGTGCTCACATGTACTCAAGCTGGTAACAAAACCTCCCTATGTACAGGTCTTTCTAGTTTTAACTTAAGGAACTGTATTGACTCAGATGTAATTAATAGCATCAATTTGCCTTCAAAAGCTAGGAACAGAATTGTCTTTTAAGTGGGATTAAGAACACCCTTTGTCATTTAAGAATATATTTTATAGGGTAATGCAGAACCACAGCTGGATAAATAAAGAAAGGGGAAAGAAATGTCAACTAGCAATAGATAAAGTAGGCTCATATCTACTTTCTGATCATCAAACTTTTATTTAAGTGACTTACTTTGTAAAGGATTTTTGGGCCTTTAGTGTAGCACTAATATAAAATACATAATTTTTAATTAAGAAAAAACACTAACTAAAAAAAGCAGGGAAAGCCTGATTAAAAAGATGATGTCAGAAGATAATCATAAGATCATAGCTCTAGATCTGAAAGCATTTTCATAAATTATTGAGTTTACCTCCCCCATTTCATAGATGAATTCATTGAGATCCACAAATGTTAGGTGACCCAAAGTGTTAGAGCCAGGATTTTTGAATCAGTCTTTCAATCTCAGATCCGGAAGGCTTATCTTCAGTTGTCTCACTAAGGAAAGAAGATAAAAATTGAGAGCATCTGATAATGTCTTGCCAGTCATGAGAGGAAGGAAAAGAAATAGGCAAGAAATCACTTGTTATTGGATTTCTTAGGGAAAGCTTTATAACAAGGATTTGTTACAGATTACAGTGAAGGCACTGAGAAAAATATGTTAATTTCAGATCAGATTGTACCAGGGCAGGTAGAGCTGGAAAATTAGATCTCCAAGTAAAGGGGAAAAGCCTGGGGGAAAACCCTGAAAAACTAGAGGGAATTTATATATACTGCATATACATATGCAAAGATATACAAACATATGTTTATATTTCTTCCATTGCCAAATAGCAACTGTTTGTGCAAAATACTATATATCAATCTGTATCCTAAAGGAGATGTGTCTCTCTAATATAGCTGAAAATAGTTTTTAAGAGGAAACAAAGACTCAAAATATAAGAGGATAAGATGTGATGGGGTTTGAGACTCTTTCTAAAGAGAATTCTTCTTCTTTCTTGTTCTTTGTCCTTTGTTCTCAAAAAGGACCAATGACATCAGGAAAGTGATGTCTTGACTTGCAAATGAATTGGATTAAGTGAGACAGGGATGTGCAAAGTCATCAACCTTATTCTTTCCTTCTGAGTCATCAGTGGCAAGACATAGGTCAGGATGACTGGCAATGGCCCTGCATGCAATGGGAGACCTTGGCCTTTTTAAGTTAAGGTCTTTTCCAGGTCTCAGTTTGTCTGAGGCAGCAGCCATTCAGTGATTAAAGTCTAGTAGTGCTGGACTCAGGGGAGGAAGGTTAGTATAAGTTCCTATGGAGCAGGGAGACATTCCAAGCATAATCAAAGCATTATAAGAATTGTGTGGATGTAGCTGAAAATCTGAAAATGATTTTGTAAGTTCACAGATTGAGAGCATAATTGGATCTTAGAGATGTTCTAGACCACCTCCTCATTTTACCTATAAAATAACTAAGAGCCAAAGAGATTGAATAATTTAAAATCTCTCAGGTGGTAGTAATTAATAAAGTCAGTTATCAAAAACAATACTCTCTGATTTGATTTGTTGAGTCTAAGGAAAATAGATACTTTTTAAAGTAACCAAGAGAGTACTGTTTGTTTCTGGTTCTAGGATTGGAAAGGAAGGTCCGAGAAGAATAATCTCTTGGTAACTGGTGATATGGTGAGAGTATTTTATTCATTGCTAATCAATACAGTTATAACTTCATGTTTGTTATACGCAACTATAGTGTTACCTATATTTTAGTACATAGAAAGTATAATTTTGATTATAGAGATAAGAACTTTATTTGTGGCTATCTAGGAAGACCTTCTAAGGTTTATTCATGGATGTGACCCTTAAAAACGGATAGCACAAGTTAAATCTGGTAGGCAATCAGGACAGAGGAATGCCATCAGATATTAGGCCAGTATTTGTCAGGGGATAGGTATTTGTTCTGGCTAATTAGAGCAAGAGAAGAAGCACTTTTTTTTTTCCTAAGGCAATTGGGGTTAAGTGACTTGCCCAGGGTCACACAGCTAAGACGTGTTAAGTGTCTGAGGTCACATTTGAACTTAGGTCCTCCTGACTTCAGGGTTGGTGCTCTATCCACTGCTCCACCTAGTTACCCCTACAGCACCTGATATTCCCAGGTGGTCTTCTATCCAAGAACTAATCAGGCCCTACTGTGCTTAGCTTCTGAGACCAGACGAGATCAGGCACATTCAGGGTGGTGGGGCCATGGCTGAGAAGAAGCACTTTTAATTAAGTGCAGGATTCCAGGAGAAAGGATCTGACTAAGGACAGATGGTTGCTGGTTCTATCTAGGCTGCATGGTCATGGCAGGAACAGAGTGTAAGGTTCTTTGGTCATAGGACAGGGCCACAATATGTACGGCACATATATATTATTAATGGATTGTGTTCTCAATCAGAGAAGCCAAAAAATGAAATGATAAGGACTGGGATGAATTCAGTATAAAAACTGTGATTTGTTTAAGAGGAGTAGATTGTCTGCTACATATAATACTTGCTGTCAAGGACTGTTATATAATAAAAAAGAAGTCAATCCTGAGTGAGGGAAAGTTTCTCAGTTTGAATAGCATTTTGCGATTGAAGGGAGACTGTGTTGGTAGATAGTCTTGATATTATGAAGCATAGTGCTTTGAGGTTTTTTGGACTAAGGACTTCCTCAGGTCAATCATCAAAGAGTTCTTTATACTCAAAGTGAATGGAAGCTGGATTTGGAAGGTACATACAATGTTCTGATTTCCTAGTCCTGTGTGTCTCTCTCATTCAATCTTCCAACTCCTGGGGCTAGGGCTCAAGATATGGGACAATGGTATTACTTAGCTTTATAGAAAGGAAGATATCACTGTCATGATTTTATTTTTGTCTTGGGAGAGGGATTTGTACAACCCATTGAACTTTGAAATTTACATTGCTAAGTATTCAAATAAATCATTTCATTCTGGGGTTTCCCTCTATTTTTAAATCATTTGCTTTGGGTGATACCTCATTTAGCTTTTGCATTCTCCTTTGAATGCTAAAATGATGTAACTGGCCTACTACCTAAAGAATGTGTGGTCTGAATAGATTTTCTAGTAACAATGGCAGACTTTCCTGAGACATATAAATGTTTCTTCTGGACCTTCTTGTGGTAAATGATTTACTTTTGGGAAATTGTTAACTTCAGGCTGAAACTTAGGGGAAAAAGAGAAAGATTTCTTTAGTAAGAAATAAATTATGTTGCTAATGATTTTAGAGATAATAGCGGGAGATCTGGGGTTAGTACAGGCTAGTTCCTGAATTTGAGTATATTTGGTCATGTAGCATATGACTGAATAGTGGGAGATATTTGGGAAATATTGGAATTCAGGAAGAACTGAGTAATGACTACTTATTCACTGGAGCACTAATTGGCAGAAAAAAACTAATGTTGGGAATGAATAAATATCAAACAGATGGCTAATCAATAATTAAATCAGTGACTGGGTTGAATAACATGTGGGATTTCTACCAAGAGGCTTTGTGCTAAGAAAAGCTTTCAAGATGAATTGTGTCTTTAAATGTGAAATTTAAAACTTTCAGGGATAGCTTCTTTTGAGAAAGAAAATCTCTGGTGTGGATTTAAAGGTCACATGTCAACTAAAGAGGTCCTGCTTTTGTTAGAGTGTAGCCTTCTAGTACTCAGCCCAGCAATATTTTAAGGAGGTCCTGCTACACATTCAGGTTGCCTTAGGCTAGATCTCCTCAGAATTTTTGGTGTCATCACTATTTCATGTTCTAGGTTCAGGGCCAAGAGAATGCTAATGGGTATTAGTTTGGGGTCTTTCCATATGAGGATGTTGATTTCATTATTAATCCATTAACATGTTTAAATGACTCAGTGGCTATTCCAGTTGGCTTGAATGCTCTCCCACTTCACCTTGATTCAGTTTTCCTAGTTTCCTTCAAGATTCATCTCTAAGTTCACTTTTTAAAAAGGGCTTTTTTCAGACTCTTCCTTCAGCCTTCATCCTGCACCTCCTAATGCTTTTGTTTTGAGAGTACTTTCTATTTTACACTGAATATATATCTTGTTTGTGTATACTGTACTATTTGTGCACATTGTAATGGTTTTTCTTATATTCTCTCCTATTAGAATGTGAGTTCCTTGAGGGCAGGAACCATGTTTGTTAGCTCTCTTTGTATCCCATATGTTTAAGCACAGTGCCAGAGATGTAGTAAGAACTTAATTATTTGTTGTTAGATTCCGAGGAATTGAGCCCAATTTGTACTATGGCTCATATAAAGGATCCGATATATTTAAAGTATAGGCATTTAATAATTTTCTCAAGATATGCCTAGAATTAAATGCTCCCTCATGAGAATACAAGCTCCATATAAGTGGGGATGGTTTTATTCTTTGTTCTGGTATGTGCCTAGCATGGAATAAGTATTTATTAAATACTCATTCATTGTTTGATATTCCAAAACCAATTAAAAATAACATATGATGATACCTAAAACACTGTCTTCTTCTTCTTTTTTTTTTTAGTTCACAGAGAAGTATCTATTTTCTACATCACGTTTCTCTACCATTCTAAACGTTTTGCCTAATCCCTGATCGAAAACAATTCTGTTTAGTAAAATGTCTGTTGAATTGGCTTCAGAAAATAAATGCTAAATAACATATGCAATAGCATTTTGCTTTAATAATTTTCAGAACCTGATAATCATGAATTTATTAAAAAACTCATAGGAATCTTTCATATATTCATCTAAGTGACAGTTTTAGACCTGTAATATCCATTGATATTACATAGCTTATCCTCTTCCCTATAGGTAGGTAAATGTCTAAACTATCTAGGAAGAATATATTTCTTCATATTTTAAAATAAAGGGCAGCCTATGTCACTTTCGTAGAGCCATGGTTCAAGGACATGACAAAGGATAAGAAGATTGTCTTTCTTATTCAGATCTGTTGTTTGATTTTTAGTAATTTTCACTTTATTTTTACTTGCCAATTTAGCAATTAATCATATTGAGTATTGAAATTTTTATCATTATTTTCAAATCCCGAATGCTTAGTCAGATATGAAAAGGAGGCATCATTTAGTTTAACTACAACTCACCTACTTTATTGTTTAGACTATGGTTCTTATTTTTGTTATAGAAAGGAATGAGTAGCAATTAAGATTGAGTTAATGTTTTATATTGATGAAGCTGTTTCTAATTTCTTATTCCTTCCTTGGAAGGACATAATGCTCCTCTGTGAGGTGAGTATTTTCAGTATTTGTAAGACTTGTGAAGATTAGTAAAATTTCTTCCTTCAGGATACAATTCTAGAATATGGAAGAAGCTGAATAAAATTCTCTGAATCCTATTTTAAAGTTTGAATTTCATTATTTTAGTCTCTTGGTCAAGTTTTACTTTTTTGAAGAAAGATCAGTTACAGAAATATTGAGGGGATATTGAGATTCAAATGAAATAATATATGTAAAGCATTTTATAAGCCTTAAGGAATTTTATAAATGGAATCATCCTTCTGGAGATAACAAAATGAAGTGTTTGGGATGGTAATAGTTGTGGCTGTTTGAGGTTCTCCAGATTTTCTTTATGTGAATGGAGGTACCACCATTCTCACACATGAATTGTACAATGCTGTTTTTGTGTGTAAAGCACTGTATACATACTCACTAAGCAGCTTAGAAAAGCTCATGATGTATTCAGGGATTTGGATAAAAGTTACTCATTATGTAGCTACAACTTCCCTCTTTGGCCAAAGTTTATGCAGCTGGACAGCTCCTCTCCTTTTTATGTTCAGTTGCCAAGTGTATTCCTCCAATGGAGATAAATTGTTCTTAGAAAAAGCCATGACTGTTCTTAGCTGATTAAAAAATCTAAAGAAAAAGAGATGATCAGTAAGGGATTTGGCTTTTTCCTCTCACCCAAATGTATAGGAAAAGGAAAATTAAGCCTGCTATGCCTTAGTAAAATACTATTGATAGAATTCCTTTGGATATACATAAAGCTTACTACCATGGAACTAGATTCAAAAATAAAAAATTAAGAATCTATTCTGTTCAACTTTAGATGTCTTATAGGTATCTCAAACTAAAACCCATAAAACCTTTCCTAATTTATTTATTTCTGTTGAGTGCAGTATCATCTTTTCAGTCACCTGAGCTCATAACTTGGAAGTCAATCTTAATTTTCTCTTCACTCTCATCTTCAATATTGAATCAGTCACCAATACTTCTTAGTTTTTATCTTTATGGCATCTCTCTGTATCTATTTCCTATTGTCACTGACACAGTCACTATTCCAATTTAGGACCTTGTCACCTCTCACCTGGACTACTATGGCAGCCTCCTAATTGGCCTTCCTGCTTCCAGTTTCTGCCCTTTCAATCCATTTTCCACATAGGTACCAAATTGATAATCTCAAATCACAGGTTTGAACGTGTCACTTCCTTGCTCAAAAGACATCAGTTATTCCCCTTTGCCTTTAAGATAAATAAAAGCTTCTGTTAGGCATTTAAAGTCCTTCAGACTCTGTCACTAACCTGTATTTCCAGACTGACTACTCATTTGTCCCTTTCATTCATTTTACTTTCCAGCTACCTTGTCCACCTACTATTTCCTACACATGACATTCAGTCCTCTGCATTTTGTCTTTGCACAGCATCCTGGCTGTTCCATAAACATGATGTCCCATCAATCAGATCCATGAATTTTCTCTGACTGGCCTTCATGCCTGAATTGCTCTCCCTTCTCTACTTCAACTACTGAACATCCTGTGTCCCAACTAAAATCCTACCTTAAATGGGCAATCTTACCTAATCCCTCTTAATATTAGTGTTTTCTCTCTGTTATTTCCTATTTATTCTCTTTCTCTCTCTCTGGCCCTTTCTCACACACACACACGCATATAATTTATAATATAAAAATATATATATATATATATACATATATATAATTAATGATATATAATAAAATGTTAGCATCAATGTATAATACAACAATATTATAATAATCACATTATATCATACAATAATACTATATGGATATGTTAATAATATACCACATTAATGTAATAAATGTGTGTATGTGTTTTGTGTGTGTGTGTGAGAGAGAGAGATACACACACACATACACACACAGAATTTTTTGCATGTTGTTTTCCTCTTAGCCTGTAATTTTCACAAGGAGAGGAACTGTCTTTTGCATCTTTTTGCACATCTAGTGTTTTGTCAGTGTCTGGAACAGAATAGACAGTTTGTATATGTTTATTGATTGTACAAATGACTATGATGTTTTTCCTCCTTTCTTCTACCTTTTGGAAACTCTACTTGGATTTACCTCTATAAGGGCACTTTTTGATTTCTTCAGACTTTAGAGGGTCACCTCAAAATTATTTTTTATTTACTTTGTATATGCAGAAGGTTCCAAAAGTTTCAATGTAGCTTTAAAGTTATGAAACTTAAAATTTATATGTCTCTGAATGTATTTCCTCTCATTGGGCATAAGCTCCTTTAAGGAAAGAATTATTTCCCTTATTTTATCTCTATATCCCTAATGTCTAGCTCCCTAAGTAACACATAGTAGGTACATAAAAATGCAAGCAAACTTGAATTGAATAAAGGAATTTGAAAGCAGGAATGCAATCTAGTATATAGACAAACACACACATTACACAGTATCTCCAGGTGTTTGGCTCACCACTAGGGGATATACAGACAGACCTATTTTTATAAATATTCTCTCCTAAAGCAGACTAACGGTAGCTATTTTGGGAATTCTTGAAGAGCATTACCCAAGCTGAAAATCTGGCACATCATTCAGTTATTCCCCTACAACACACTTCATAATTTCAGCTGTTTTTAATTGCTGAGCTGTACTGATTAGTGTTTCTAATGTCTGAACAGGTTATTGACATGCAAACATCAGGTAGGAGGATGAGGAATAGGTCATGGTTTGTTATGTTTTTTACACTTGACATCTCCTTAATTCAGTTATATAATTGCCACAGAATGCCTTAGGGACACTACTTTAGCAAATTGCTATGTATATCAATTACTACCAATTTATCAAGCATATTTTTACTACCTCCATGAGCATGCGAAAATAAATGTTCAAGGAGTTTAGAATGATCTGCACAAGCACTGAGCTGGATCATATTTTTTAAAAAAAGCATTTTTTCCTTTTATATTTTGATGCATCTATGATCTCTTTCTATGCAACTCATCCATTTCTTTCCTTAAATCCTCCACAAAAGATTCACTTCACATGATGGGGACTTTTCTCTAGATTCTCTAGATTCCTTCCTTTACATTACAGAATGGTGCCTTGATTTATGGATGAATTATATTTAAATGAGACAGATTTGTACAAAGTCCTCCCTTGTTTGTAGTCACTATTGGTATTGTCCATTGTTTATCTTTCACTCTCTTTCCAACTCCTTTTCCAGTCATGGTTTTTAATGGTATCTTTTATAATATTTATCTCATGCAGTTCTGCATTGGCAGCAGATTGTATACTATTCATGCCCTACCATGCGTCTCTCCATTGCCTTTTGCATGACACATGTACTTAATTCTTTTTAAACTGTGGTATTTTATATCTGTCATAAAACATTATTGGGAAAATATGTGGTTTAAATAAAGATGTTATTATTTCAGAGAAAATCTTGGATTCTTTGAAAGCAAAGTTAACCAAAGACAATTTATGCATGTCCTCTGCTCTTATTTAATCTAAGTCCCAATTCATTGTTCATCCCCGTTTCTCCCCAAAGAATTATCTTTTTAGTAATTTCTTTGTTCTTTAAATTCAAACTTGTATTTATAATGTAGCAAGAGACTAATGCTACATTTTTCCAAATTGTCTTAAGAAAGACTTTTGATAGTAGTTTCAATTACTCAACCATCTTTTTGTATCCCTCTTTTCTGCTGACCTTGTTTTTTGTCTCTGAGATTCCATGTCATTGTCATCAATCGAGTATCAGCATAACTGCAGAGATTTTCTATATGTCAGCCCATTCTATGGCTTCTATATTAGGATATGATGTCCGAGGGAATGAAAAAAATAACATTGTATCTAGAATGAGCATTTTTTTCTAAAAAGAATTAATGTTTTATTTGCATTAAGAGAGTGATAGAGGGTATATAATAAGCTGGCTTCAGAGTCAGGAAGTTCAAGTCCCACAACTGATATATACTGACTGGAGAAGCTGGATAAGTTACTTAACCTCTCAGAATCTTTGTCAACTTTCTAAATCAATAAAGTGTTGAGAAGGTGTTAATATATCACCTTGATCACAGTGATCACTATGTATCAGTGTAAAGAATTTTCTCACTGAAAGTTTTCTACATAAAATGAGTCATAGATTCAATCCTTCCCCTATAAGAAACAACTTTAAAAACCAATTCACATCATCATATTTGCTTAATAACTATTTGGATTTAAATTAATTAATTTTAGTGCATATGAACTCAGTTTTTTTCATTTTTTCCTTTTAAGTCAAGAATATTTCTTTAAGGTTCTAATGGATATTTTTGATTAGTGTACTAACAAGCCCAGTACTCTCCTATACTAAAAGTGTTTATTGGTTAGATGTTTCTTATTCAATAGAGAATTTTACCTGTATTCTTCTTTAAACATGATTGGAATTATAGTAATTTTCCAACAAAAATATATGTAACAATCTGAAAGAGTTTTTACTCTTTTTTGACCTTGTACAAATTATTAATATTAACTTCTAAAACTCAGTTTGATTCTCTGTAAAATGAGAGGGGTAGGTTACTAACTGATCTGTAGGGCCCCTTTTACTGCTTCCTTCTGTAATGTAATTCTGATGAGGAGAGCTCTGAAACTCTCTTTTTCTCTCTGACTTTGGGAATGGGCCATGAGGTAAAGCACTTGAAATTCTTTGAAGGAGAGATTCTCCTTGAACCCTGCTTCTGTGAGAAACCTTCCCCAAGTGAACCAAGATACATCTTGATGGGACTAGTTGAAGTAATCTCATTTAGATGGACATCTAGATTTCTATTGACCCCTATTGTTGGCTAAAAACCACTCTCAGGAAGTGGTCTCATCTAGGCCTGGGGGCAGTGAGGAAATCTCATTCCACTGAAACTTCTGTCTCAGATTTTCTTATAAAAATGGCAACTTGGGTCTCAATCCTTGCAGAGGACCTAATATGCCATCCCTGGCATAGCAGCAATCTCTGCCCAGTGAAATGATATTCTCTTTCAGTGTTACCCTCTCTCAACTTTTTCACCTATTTCCCTAAGGAGACTTTATATCTCTCTGTTGGTATTTCTCTACTAGAAACTTTACTTCCCTGTCACCTTGTCACTAAGGAATTTAGTCTTTTTATTCATGCATAGCAAAGGCTGACTTTCCAATGCCAATAATAAACTTCTTTTTATCAGTCTAGCTTTTCAGGTTCATAAATTCCTTTATGAAGGACTTCTGTGCTTTCCCACAAAAGGGAGTTCCCACAACTCACTACCTTGTGTGAATCCTGAAGGGGAATTAGGAGAGGCAAAACTCTTCATTTGGTCCCTGGACCCCACACTTGCCACCCCTCATCAATTCTATTTTGGAAATAGAATAGTTTTATCTAAGATTTTTATAATTTAGACAAGTCAATTCATCTCTTTTCAATGTTTTCTGTAAAATGCAGTTGGGATTAAGTGACTTGCCCAGGGTCATGAAGCCAGTATTAAGTATCTGACATCAGATTTTAAACTTCCTGACTTCAGAATTGGTATATCAACTGCATCATCTATTGATCCCATCTTCTATAAAATGAAGAGATTGACCTGGGCAGCCTCTATATTATAACATCCTGTGATTAGTCAGAATAGAAAAGGTATATTGTACAGGCAAGCTATTGTGTTCCTGATGACATATACTCTTAAATGGCCCAAGAATTCTTCTTAGGTGCCTTTTCAAGTAAAGACAAGTGGGATCCTGAATAATAGCTTGGTTCTGCATGAAATCCTTACCTTCATCCATTCCTTAGTTTTATATGGCACATGGGGAAGAAAAAACATCAAGACAGATTACTTGACCTTTACCTAACCACTGATCAGAGATAATATAGAAATGGAGACTGCATTTTGATGTCCGTGATTTAGTTTTTCAATATGCAGGACTCCAGGAGTTTCTGTTGAATTCTGGGTCCCAGCAGAAATATAACCTTCAGAAATTTTCTTCAAGGAAAAGTCACTAGACCATAGTTTTATTCATCATGTTGACATACCCCATGCAGTGCTTTCTGGTCCATTATTTTATAATTACTAATTACTCAGCATATGTATGCAATGAAATCTATGAACCAGTAGGCAGGAATGGAATAGGGGTTCAACTAAGTGATGTTTACTGGTTAGATGTTTCTTTTTCAATAGAATATTTTATCTGTATTCTTCTACATGGGATTAAACATGATTAGAATTATAGTAAATTTCTAGCAAAAAAATATGTAATTTATTTGGTGAAAGTGAGGCTTCCCATTGACAATGCTTATTATAGGATGGCTATGGGCATTTCTTCTAATGTCACTAGAACTTCTGATTGTACTCGTAAGTTCACATGTAGGAGACATTGAATTGGAAAAGAGAGAATAGGCAGAGAATAGAATTGGCACAGTTTGGAAATGATTCCTTGACCCAATTTGGATTCTGATCTCTACTGGAAAGAAGAGGAAGACCAGAGTGCAGGCAGCATGATTTGAAGCTGACTGGGAAGTGCCAGATGAATTTACAGGCAGTCAGTGATGCTGAAGTTGGCAGGAAGGAAAGACTGCAGAGGACTAAAAGACTTAGCAATTTATTAGCGACTATAGTATAGAACACAAACAAACAATTTGACTGAATTTTGCACTTTTCTTCCAGGTAGGTACTCTATCAGTCAATACTAAAGAAACCAGCATATGCAATAGAAGACAGAATACAAATCATTGCACCAGCTGTTCACAGCTGAGTTAGCCCTGCTCATCTGCACAGAATTAGCATGAACACAATCCAGCTTTCATTTAAACCCCTTAATTCATTTCTTGACTAAATTTGCATTCACAAGTTATAGCTATAGTTTTGTGGTGCATTTTCAAAAGTGTGTTCTTTTTATATTGTGTTTTTAGTAATTTTCAAAAGGTATCAGTGATATTTGAACTGAGACCATGTTTTGCATTAGCTATTATTCTTTCTATGCACTAGTTTGGGAGGAGTGGAATCATTTTTTAATCACTCCTATCTCCCCTTCTTTTCCGATGAAAAACACATCATATTGTTGTAAATCATGATGTATCATCAAAATAACCTAAGTTGAAGTAAATTGTACAGCCCATTAGAGCAGTAACTGTCCAGAGGGATATTTCAGTTCTGATGTAATAAATAATAGGAGATTGTTTCTGTTTTTTCTTATAGTGAATACTGAAGTCTCCTCTCAGGAGCTGGGCTTATAGCTTTGTTTATCTTCCTCTCTACCTTACCATTCAATTCACCAGGTAGTGGTTGTATAATACAATGAAAACCTAAAAATCTTTCACTGAACAATGCTGTGCTATTATCTAGCTCTTAGAAAGGAGAAAATTGAATGGGAAGAGGTTATTAAAAATGAAATAAGACTTTGATAGGAGACAGTGATGAGTATTCCTTTATTTTTCAGCACTGTTTTATGAATATTCTCAAAATCCTCACGGATTGTACCCTTAGCAGAATGATTTACATGTATGACTCACTTTTCTGAGTTATTTCTCCCAACTCCTCTTACCTCCTTCTAAAAACTTTCCTTTCCTTTTTTAAAGACAGAAATAGCAGGTTTCTATGCTAATCAAATATATTCAGAAAGTCAAAGATGAGAAGCAAATCAAGATCACGCTGACTGTGAATTTCATATCCTACAGAAGCAAAGTTAGATATTTTATATGTATGCATATGCACACATGTATATGTATTGTGCACATGCACACATGCGTATGTATTGTGCAAACACACTTGTATTTTAAGTCTCTTTTGGTGTGTGTGTGTGTGTGTATGTGTGTATATGTGCTTGTATATATGTGAATGTCAGCTGGAAAAGGAGGCTGAATGGAAAATTGTAATAACTGACAAGGAGTGTGAAAAGGGGAAATTTAGAGACATCTCCACTCCAAATAATAACTTTTTTGTTTGTTTCTAACCTGTGGTGTAGAGCCTTATAAGCTCATGTTGATCTGATTAGCCACAATGAACACACTATTCTTTGACCCCAAACATAGTTGATGTCATTTTGGTTCTCTTTGAGCACAAAAGATAATAACACATGAATCATATTATTCCTATCAGGTAGTTATCTAACTTGTGCTTACATACTTCCTATGATAGGAGAATCGCTCTTATCTGAAGTAATGAAACATTTCAGACAGAAGACAAAAAATGTAGCCGTGAAGGATCTCAAAGTATATGCTGTACGTGCATTAATATGTACTCTTTTCTAGGCATCATTATGGAGATCATTGTCCAACAGATTGCTAAATATCAACATTGACATTCATGAGATCTTAAATTAGAAGCTGTCTGTTGATATAAGAAGCTTGCCAGTTTCATAGAATATATTTATTCCATATTATATATATATATATATATATATATATATATATATATATATATATGGAATATAACAACCCTCCCCCCACCAAAGTTAATATTCCCTATTGTGATGCTTGCCAATTGTTTTTATATGTAGACATTCTTCTAATTATATTGAAGTATGAATTACCAAAAAATTCAACAAAATCTGAAGCATTATTAAATAGATTGAATTTCTGCATTATTTCAATAGCCTTAGTACCATAGATTGCCTCCCTTTGTTCTTTGGTATTGAATTCTCTGGATAGTATTTGGTCCCAAGAGTTTGGGACCATCTTGTTTATAATAATATATCACTCCATAAATATTCATCCAGAAGTATTGATGATATATAGCTTTCTTAACATATATCTCTAGTTCTAGGAAGCATTTGATTTTAAGTTCAGATTGTCTTTGGCATCTACTCTTTTCCCTTTCTCAATTCTTTTTTATTTATTTGTTTTTGCTTTCCTTGCTCAAGTGCTCAATTTTGCTCTCTCTAGTGTCATACTCAGCTCTGCTATCTAAGAGCACCATTCTGCTTTTCTGACCACTTCCTCTTCAGTTTCATCAAAACCTTAATAATCTGTATTCATATGAAGTAGTCAGTTGCTGAAATATAACAAAATATTCCCTAAATTGTGTTTCAAGGAACTCGGTGTTCTGGAGAATGTGAGTAGGAGTTCCAAAAGGGGATTTCTGTCTTCCCAATTTTTTTTTTTTTGCTAAAATATGAAAGATGTAATTATATGTGAATCAAAAAATACTCCTGTGTACAATTTCATCTAAAAATCAGCTTAATTTCTCCCCTGATTCCTTTCTCATTTATACTGTTTTTGTTTTGGCTGTTTAATCATCTCAATTATGTCTAACTCTTGGTGACCCCATTTGGGATTTTCTTGGCAAAGATAATGAAGTGGTTTGCCATTTCTTTCTCTAGCTCATTTTGTAGATGAAGAGCTGAGGCAATCAGTTTTAAATAGTTTGTCCAAGGTCACACAGCTAGTAAATGTCTGAGGCTGAGTTTGAACTCACAAAGTTCAAAACAAAGTTGAACTCACTAACTCCAAGCCTGGCCCTCTATCAACTATGAGAGGACTATCAACCCAGTGCCCTATTTATCCCCATAGCAATTTATGTATGAGATTCCCCAGACTAATATCCTTGGTTTCAATCCTCAACGTGTTCAATTGCCAACTTAGATTTGGAAAACACTGAATTAATAGGAGATACCTTGGTACATAAAAAAAATAATGATGAACTTGAAGTCACTTAACGTTTGAATCCTGGCTTTTCTAATTACTAATTACTTAAAATCTTTGGGCCTCTGTTTCCCAAAGTAAGAAAATTGTGATTTCTTCTGGCTCTAGCTCTATGATTATCTTCATATTTTAAGGAACTCAGAATCATAGAAAGATAGAGTTATAAAGAACCTCACTGACCATTTATCCAATCTGTAATTGCAAAATAAACTTCTTTAACAAAGCACCTTAAAAATGGTCATCCAGTCTTTCCATTAAATAGAGACCATGCCTAGAGGGCCACCCTTTCTACTTTTGGTTGTCTTCCTGCATTTCTTCCTGAGTTCGTTATTCTTTAGCACATGATCAATTTTTAAAATTGATTTAATATTTAATTTTAATATTGAAAATCACAGTGCCCTAAAACCAAAGGATAAATCTTAAATGGAATAAAACATATCTTAAAGTGGCATAGAACAAAGGGGAGACATTTTTTGTTTCCCCTATCTCAGTTGAAGGTCATAACTATCTATTCCTTACTTGAGAATGACTATGTTAATATGTGTGACATTCAGAATATAGGTAGACTTTGTAGACTATGTATATATGACATATTTAATTCTGGAATGGCTTTCTCATATTCTTTAATATGACTTCAAACTGCCTTCTTCTGTCATCAATTGTCAGTCTTACAAGCACAGTGATGAGCTGGAACATGACCCAGAGGAGGTGACTTCAAACCACTAATGAATAAGTGAATGCATGAAAAAGTACTTTAAGTACTTACTTATGTGCCAATCCCTGTGCTTAAAGCTAGAATTACAGAGGCAAAAGTGAAGATAGGTCTTTTCTTCAGGGAGCTTATATTCTAGTAAAAGAAGAGGTATTTTGGCTTGAAAAGTTATTCAGTTGGTGAATGACCATTATCCAGAGCTGCACTATTTCAAGAAGTAATGGAAATCTTTCCCTCAGAGATCCTTTTTACAAGAGATGAGAAAATATTTATTAATTATAGACCAAATTGACTCCTTCCATGCGGCGCCCATCTGCTTCAGATGTTCAGACTGGACCATTTTCAAATGATAGCAGATGTCCCAGCTAGCAAAAATTAATCACTGGAAAGTATGCCATTACTTAGCTATCATTTTAGAGTTCTGAATGCCAGATAAAATACTCTTTTTGGTCACTGCCCCTGAATTGTCAGTTAAACATTATCTTTGTTCAACACAAAATTCTATCTATTTAGCTTCTCCAAAGGATTCCTTGCCCCTTCTCAAAGACTTTTTATTTGATTGTGCTATATAATGTTCTGTAAACAAGAAAGAAACAAAAAAACCACAAAGAATGGGATGTATTTTCAATCTTGAAATTGTCTTTTATAATGTATCCCAAAAGTCTTAGTGCCCTTTAAAATTTTTCATATCATTAGCATAAATGTTATAAGCTTATAGAAATCACTTGAAAAGTTAATTATTCTATTAAAAAAGATATGCACTTCTTATTAAAATTAAACATAAACACCATCTTGTGCTATGTATCTCTATTTGATTTTTGAACTTAAACCCTTCATCAGCTGCTTTTTAGTGACTAAAGATCCTAATCTTAAGTTCATCCAAAGAAAGAGATTTTGATGCATACATATTACTTTTGATGTGACCTTATAAGAAAAAGTCTAATGGAGTCAGATCATGTAACTGAGGTAGCAAAGCAATTGATCTACAGGTTTGACACTATCTTTTTTTTTTTAATTTTTATTTAATAATTACTTTATGTTGACACTCGTTTCTGTTCCGATTTTTTTTCCCTCCCTCCCTCCACCCCCTCCCCTAGATGGCAAGTAGTCCTTTATATGTTGGATATGTTGCAGTATATCCTAGATACAATATATGTTTGCAGAACCGAACAGTTCTCTTGTTGCATGGGGATAATTGGATTCAGAAGGTATAAATAACCCGGGAAGAAAAACAAAAATGCAGATAGTTCACATTCGTTTCCCAGTGTTCTTTCTTTGGGTGTAGCTGCTTTTGTCCGTCATTTATCAATTGAAACTCAGGTCTCTTTGTCAAAGAAATCCACTTCCATCAAAATATGTCCTCATACAATATCGTTGTCGAAGTGTATAATGATCTCCTGGTTCTGCTCATTTCACTTAGCATCAGTTCATGTAAGTCTCGCCAGTCCTCTCTGTATTCATCCTGCTGGTTTGACACTATCTTATCCAGAAACTATTGCATATGTGATGAGCAGTGAGATGATATTTTCTTTGGTTAAAATAAAAATAAAAATAAAAAATAGAAAATTCATAATTCCACAGACTAAATGATTATAAAATAAATTAATATATAATTGAACTTTATATTTTTATATATTTGAAACATACATCTGAAAAGCTTATGAAAACTTATAACTGTAAGACTTTTGGAACTCTCTGTATTGAGGTTGGCTAATGCCTGCTAACATGAACCTATATAAGTTTTCATAAATAAGTGAATAAGTTTTTATGAAGAGGGGTATGGTAGATGCCAGCCATTGTGTTAGTATTATAGAAAGAATGAGTAATTGTTACAAGGAGTTTACATATAATGGGAATAGATGATAACAGTACACATAGATACATAACAGAATAAATACAAAGAGAGTATATAAAATTAATACAATGTAGTTAGAGATTATTAGGGAGGGAAGGCACTGGTAATTGGTAGGGATTGGGAATGACTTTATTTAGAAAGTGATGAGAAGCTACATATTGAAGCAAGAGATGAATTTTTTGAAGTGGAGGTGGAGTTAGTACACCACAGGCATTTTGGTGGTAGGTGCATAGGTACTGAGACAGCAATGACTTATGTGTTGCTGCTCTTGGATGCTGGCATTGATGAAAAGATGGTTATCAAATGATAACTTGGTGGTGTATAGAAGAACAAAAGGGTGATGTTGAGGGTTGAAAAAAATTCTGTGAAGATTGAGATACCTTAAAACTCTTAATATGCTTAGATATCATCTTAAAATAGAAGCAAATCAAGTGCTATTCACTTACCTCCACAGTATTAAAAATTTTTCAACATAAACAACATTGTGTTCGTTCTTGAGAAGTCATTTCAAGGATAAGTCAAGAGAATGACAACTCTCTCTCTCTCTCTCTCTCTCTCTCTCTCTCTCTCTCTCTCTCTCTGTCTCTCTCTCTCTCTCTGTCTCTCTCTCTCTGTCTCTCATCCTCTCATTCTCACTTTCTATTACAATCTCTTCCATCATCATTCTAAGTTCAACTCTAGCCTCAGACATTTGCTATCTGTGTGACCTTGGCCAAATCACTTAACTCTATTTGCCTCAGTTTCCTCATCTATAGAAGGAAATGGCAAACCACTCCAGTATCTTTGCCAAAAAAATGCCAAATGGAATCAGACATGATTCAGCAACAATCCTATTTACAAGAGAAAATTTAAGGGGTACATGATAGCTATCTTCAAGTATTTGAAGGGTTGTCATGTAGAAGAAGGATTTAACTTGTTCTGTTTGGCTCTAACAGATGTGTTAAGAGACCAATTTAAGCTTGATGTCAGAATAAATGTCTTAACAATTAAGAGTTTCCCAGAGTGGAAAGAGCTGCTTTGAGAGGTGATGAGTCCCTGCTCATTACAATCTTCAGGCAAATGCCGAATGACCACTTGTCTGTTAATGGTATAGTAGGGATTCCTTTCATGCGTAGTTTAGACCAGATGGCAGTAATATCCTTTCCAAATCTCAAATTCTGTGATTCAATGGGTTGATATAATCAATCTAGGGGAAATCTTTAAATGGATCCTGCCAATCTTAGAAGTCACAAAAGAGGTTTCTTAATCTAGACATAAAACTAGCCTGAAATACTAGAATTAATATCGATATTATTATGGAATTGATAATTAACATAATTTTAGCTGCATGCCCAAATTAATATAATAATTAATACCCAAAAATTAATTATAATTTCTAATATTAAATATGCAAATTAATATAAATAATAAGAAATTAATGTTACCAGGCATTGAAAAGACTTAGGAGTGTAGTGGAAAGAACTGGCTTTGAACTCTGAGGCTCTGGGTTTGAATTTTGACTATTTTTTGAGACTTTGTGGTCCTCTGTTCCCTTATTCATAAACTAAGAAGGGTAGAGTAGACAATTTTCAGATTCCCACCTCTGATCTTAGAAGTAGGTATAAAATAAATCAAACTATGACCTCAAAAAGAACTTGGTAAACTCACTTTTTATTACATTCACTTGTCAATTAACCTCTCAGGACAATTTTTGTTTGTTCACGGAATTCTGTACTTCTTGTGGAGACATGCTCTGTTTTGTAGGCCTACCATTTGGTTACTTCTATGTAATATAAATACTGAAAAACAATTTATTATATCTTAGATTAATTTCAAGTAGAACTACATTAACAGAATGTTCACAAAAATATTCACTGATCTATATGGGCATTTTTATGTTTAAAGGAGACAAAAGGACTATTATGTAAAATAATAGAATCCAATTCTCAGTACTCTGATTGACTTTAACAAGAGATGTATATACTCTGAAAAGGACATATGTGCTGGAAAAAGTGTACATGTGGTCCATTCTTTATGCCAGGACCAGATTGTTACTAATGTTGTTTTCATGCATTTTGGCCAATTTTAGATGTGACTGCATGAAAGCAACATTAAACAAAAGTACAGTTGCATGAGAGCATCTTTCAGACATGTCAGGCACTATTCCAGAAAGAAGAAGAAGAAGAAGAAAAAGAAGAAGAAGCAATGACCAAATTGGGTATCAGCAGTTTATTCCTAACAACAGCAAATATTTATTGATGACTTCTCAGTATGTGGCACAGCCATATGGATATAGAGTAAGTGCTGTTTGCTTACTGTGGATGAGTAGATAATTCCAAAGGAACTGTCAGTGAAGTTCTTTATAAGAATACTTCAGTCTTCAAGAAGATCATGGATTTAATTTTTGTGTGTAGTCTCTCCACTGGAACAGACTGTAAACCTCCACATATAACTAAACAGTTCTGCATGAGTTATTACAGCCAAAACAAATTCATCACATCTCTCTGAGAGGGTCAGTCTTTTGGTGATGAATAGAGAGAGAAGGAAAAAAAAAACAATGCCTAGGAAAGAAAGTTCAGATAATGTGGCAATCAAAGGAGCATTCCCTATAGTCTCTAACTTTTAGAGGATAAGGACAGGAAAAAAAAGAGTGTATGACAAATGGAATTCTAATATGATTATTTTCTCATATGGACAATGTAGACAGAAATAATAGATTTGCCCCAAATTGTAAATGTATAGGTTTGGGTATCCAATTAGTAAATCCCAGACATGAATTCAGATTGCCTCATTATGCTTCTCTTCTGATCTGTGCACACATTTTGTGATTCAGAAGAAGAAGAATTCTTTATCTTCCATCTTAATGTATTTGCAATGACTATTCACAACTGAGATGCTCTGTCTAATCACCTTTGCCTTGATTTCCCTTTCTCCCTTGAACATCCAGCTCAAATTTCACCTTCTGTAGGAGGACTTTCCTGTTTTCCCTAGCTACTAATGCTTTCCCATTTTAGGTTGCCTTCATTCTACTCAGTATATGTCTTGTATATATTCAATCTTGGCTTCCTTCAAGACTCAGTTCAAGTCCCACCTTCTAAAGGAGGCCTTTCATGATCTTCCCAGCTACTAATGCCTTCTCCTCTTAGATTGTCCTTCTACTCAACATATATCTTTTATGCATCTAATTAGTTATGTACTCTCTCCCTCAATAGACTTTTGTCTTTGTTTTCCCAGCTCCTAGCCCGATGTTTGACACATAATAAAAACAATGCCTTTTTGTTATGGTCTTCTTATAATGTCAGGTATTTTCTGTATTTGGTTTATCTTACTGAATTTCCTTCCCTTCTTTATTATCATAGATGGTTGTCTTAGATGAGGTATATTTGAAAATATTGGTGATATAAAAAAACTAAAATTTATTTTTTAACTGTATTTCAGACCCATAAATACCAGTTCTAAAATCATGTCCATGAAATTTTCCACTTTGTGAACCCAACTCCACTTTCCCGAACATGAAAAATGCACTACAGAGTTACAAAAGTGTCTCTAAGATATGACCATGAAGGTCATTACTGATGGGAGCAGAGTAAAATCAGAGAAAGTTTCCACAAATATTTAAATTGAATTTTAAAGCATAGATTGTATTTTAAAGAGGTATCTAGAGAGTGTGATGGATAGAACATCAGGGTGTAGAGTCAGGAAGACCTGAGTTCAAATGTGACTCTAGACACTTATTTGCTATGTGACCCTGGGCAAGTCACTTAACTCTGATTGCCTCAGTTTCTTCATCTATAAAATGAGGTAAAGAAGGAAATGTCAAATCCTCCAATATTTTTGCCAAGAAAACCCCAAATGGAGTCAGGAAATATCATATATGACTGAAAGGACTGAACAAATACTTCAATAGTTACTAAATCTTGCTATTTCTACCTCTACAATATTTCTCATATTCAAGTTTTCTATGTAATCATAGAACTATCACTTTATTTCAAGCCTTATCACTGCTTACCTAGATCACTGTAGTAATCTCCTTGGCTTTCATATCTTAGGTCTCTCATTACTCTAGTTCATCACTGACACAGCTGACAAAGTGATGTTTTTTAAGTTCACATCTGATCTTGTCACTCTCTTATTCAAACAATGTCACTGACTTCCAATTGTTCATAGGACAAAAGTCCCCCTTTTGAATTCACGACTTCACTTCATGAACACCAATTCTTTCTAGTCTCATGGGACATTATTTCTTCTAAATTCAATAATACAGCCAAAATGATGATCTCTCTGTTCCTCATATCTTCCATCTAGCATTTTGGTGCTTTTGCATGGATTCCCCCACATGAAATTTAGCTTGTATTCTCCTTAACTCTGGCTCAGAGTCCCTCTCATCCTTCAGGATTTAGCTCATGTACCATCTTCCTTGTGAATAAAGCCTTTCCTAACTCCCCCAACTGCATTACTATATATTTAATTATTTTATATTTAATTTCTTCATATATATGTGTTACACATGTATTTGTATTTTCCATTATAATGTAAGATCGTTAACAGCAGAGATTGTTCAGATTACTGAGTCTAGGAGCTAGTTCAGTGCCTGGCATATAGTAAGTGCTTAAATTTTTGTTGATTGATCCATTCAGTACATTCCAGACATGGAGACAAATAGAGAAGGAATAAATGTAACTAAGTATAATTAACTAATTATAGTTACTCCAAACATGGAGTGAATCTTTGGGGAGCAAAGAAGAGTCTTGTTTGACTGCTGGATAGAGTATGTGAAGTGGAATAATATGAGATGCTATTAGAATCATTAGGATTCACAGCTGGAAGAAAATTTTTAGTTTTATCTAGTCCAGTACTCTAATTTGAAGATTAAGAAGCTGAGCCACAGAAAATTTAAATGACTTGCTCAAGGTCCTACAAGTTATGTGACATTCTTTATATATATATATATATATATATATATATATATATATATATATATATAACATATATATTATGAAAGAATATATATTATGAAAGAATATATATAAAGTTTGATGTCTAATTAGCATAATAAACTCTATCTAATATAGAACTCATTATCTTTTCCTCTTACCTATATATATATATATATATATAAAACATTGATTCTACTCTATCTCATATTAAGACAGAATTGAAAAGATAGTTTATTTAATTATATTAACTTTATTACATTATTAATGTTAATTTAGTGCTTGATTGCCTTTTGGCTCTTGCCATGTGTGTTTCTATTTAATAATTCGATTATGATTTGTTAGTAAATCTTAACAGATTAGATCATGTTGCTAGTAGCTACAGGCTCATTCATCAGGACAATTTTCTGTGCTCTGTCCCATGGCTATAGATTATACCACTAATAATGGTCAGCTTACCTTCCATGTTATAGGGGTTAGGTGCATGATACCCCTATGATCTAGAAAATCCACAAAAATGTTTTATTTTTCCTTCATACCAGAGAAGAAGTCTGAATTATTATGGCATTAAAAGATAAAATATGTTGATATTACATAATTCATACATATGCATGCATTTCTGAGTTTCTAAATATTTTTCCTGTTATCTGCTGGCCTTTGTGTGTCATCTGTGACTTTCACAAAACTCCCCCCAAATTCCCATTTAGTTTCTTATGACAACCTGAGATATATCAAAACCTCAATAGGGAAAGTTGTGCTGTGAAAGGGATAATTGCTTATAGTATTGGTTACAAGATGAGTTGACCAAAAAATGTGAATTGTTCCTTACAAATCCTCAGTTTTGCTGAGAGAAAGGGAATATGACAAGAATTTTATGGAGTACTTATCTTTAGGTCTAAAAAAAACAAGTAATGTAAATGGGAGGAAAAAAATAAAAAAAAATGATCAAGTAGATTCATAATGCCTCAATAAGAATCTCAGTTCTTATTCCAAAATAAAAATATTTACTCACTTTTTGAATAGTGGATTTTACTTTTCTGGGGCTTAATATCCTTTTTTGTAAAAGAAAGAAAAGAAAGGGAATGGATTAGATGTTCTTTGAGGCCCCATTCAGCTCTAATTTTCTGGTTTTATAAATAAGTATCTAAATTTATGGGCATTTAACTTTTTTCTCATCCAACCAATCCACATGTCTTCAAATCATCTTTGTCCTCATATCTGATTTGGAAGATGCTTTTTTATTTGATATGGTAGGCAAAAGAGAGGGATGGTGGAACATGTTTAGCTTGACTAACACGACATTGTAAAAACTCTGCTGTCATCTGTGAGACAGAGATCAAAAAAGAAAAAGAAAAAGAAAAAAAGAAAAAAAAGTAACAAAAGCTGATGATGTGAAGAAGAGTGGGAGAGTGAATATATTTTGGATTATTTCCTTGAGTGGAAGTTTAATTTTAAAATAGCAGCATGAGGTTTTGTAGCAAAGAAAGCACAATTTTCTTTTGAAAAAAATATTGATTTTTTTAAACTTAAATTTATTTGTCTCTCTCCTTCTCTGAGATATGTCTCAAATAATAACTTTTTTTTGAAAAAGAAAAAAAAAATTAGCAAAACTAATCCAAACATTGGAAAAGAAATCTAAAAAATATGTGCAATCATTCATACCTTTGACCTCACTGGAGGTGTCTTCTCAGTTGTCTTCTTTGGGGGAGATATTCTATATCTCTATAGCAAGATAGTTTTGCTTTCTATACTAATAGGAGGGTTGTGGGGGGGCAGAGTGGGGATGAGGGTGAGAAGAGGAAAGGGTTAGAGGAAAAGATAATGAGTTTTGTATTAGATAGAGTTTATTATGCTAATTAGACATAAAATTTGAGATATCCGGAAGGCAGTTGGAGCTGTGAGATTGACCATGAGACAACAAGGAAGACAACAAGCATTTATTAAGTCTTTGCTATATGGCAGAGGAGTCAACTAGATGGATAGAATTCTGGATCTGGAGTCAGAAAGTCTCAAGTTCAAATCCAGCATCAGATAGTTACTAGGTCCGTGACCCTTGGGAAGCCCCTTAATTTATGTTTACTTTAATACAGTAGAGAAAAAAAAATGGCAAGCCATTCTAGTATCCTTGCCTAGAAAACCCCATGGACAGTAAAGAAATAGCTACAAAAGACTGGAAGGTTCATATGTGAAGGTATAGTGGAAAAGTCTGTAGTTAGAAGAAAAGTTGGAAATGAAATGAAGTTTTATTGTCCTGAACCAATCCCCAAAGTGAAGGTCCTTGGAAGAAACTCACTATGGGAGAAGGAAGCCAGCAGTTAGATAAGATGTTCCAGGTATTGAAGAATATTTCTCTGTGTGTAGAAAATAGGATGAGAAATGATGACAAATTAAAAAGAAAGTAAATGAAGTTTTTCCCCAATTGATAAATGATCAAAGTATATGAACAGATAATTTTCAGATGATGAAATTAAAGCCATCTATAGTCATATAAAAAAAATGCTCTAAATCACTATTGATTAGAGAAATGCAAATTCAAACAATTCTTAAGTACCACCTCATACCTCTGATTGGCTAAGATGACAGGAAGAGATAATGATAAATGTTGAAGGGGATGTGGGAAAACTGGGACACTAATGCCTTGTTGGTAGAATTGTGAAATCTAACCATTCTGGAGAAAGATTTGGAACAATGCCCAAAAAACTATAAAACTCTGTATACCCTTTGATCCAGCAGTGACACTACTGGGTCTGTAATGCTGTAAAGCAAATGCTCATCAATTGGGGAATGGCTGAATAAGTTGTGGTATATGAAGGTAAGAGGATATTATTGCTTTATAAAAATAATGAACAAGCTGACTTTAGAAATTCCTGGAAAAATTTACATGAATTGATGCTGAGTGAAACAAGCAGAACCAGGAATACATTATATACAGTAACAGCAAGAATGTACAATGATAAACTATGAAATCCTTGGTTCTTCTCAGTGGTTTGGTGATCCAAGGCAGTTCCATTAAACTTTGAATACAAAATGCCTTCTACATGCAGAAAAAGAACATAGGAAATTGAATATAAATTAAGACATGCTATATTTACTTCTTTTTTTCTGTTTTTTTTCTCTCCCATGGTTTTTCCCTGTTGTTCTGATTTTTCTCTTCCAACATAATTCATACACATTGATGTGTATCAAAAACATAAATAAATAAAATAAAATTTTTAAAAAAGGGAAAAAAAAGAAAGTAAATGAAATTTGGTAGAATTGTCTTCTGAATAGAAACTAATTTTTTTGTTATTTATAAAGGAATTTTTCAGTCTTTACAGTTCTGCTTTGGGGAATGTGAATTCATTCATAATGAAACAGAAGGGGAAAAATGAGTATTTTGTGGTCTCCACTCAGTATTTTCCACACCTGAATAAATGTCACTGAGAATTGAATAGGCTAAATATCTTAGGCACAAACAATTCATTTGAATTTGCAAAGACCTGCCCTCTGAGACTATGGAAATTTAATAGTTAGTATAAAGATTTAAATATATCAATATATATGTAAAGAAGCACTACTTACAGAAAAGCATAATATGAAAGATTTAAAAAATTTAAAGAAAATGCATATGAAATGAACTGTGGAAAGGATTGAATTCATTTAACAAATTTAGTAAGAAGTCATTTAAACTCTAATGGCAAAAAAGGGAGAAGTTCAGTAAGGAATTTATGAATATATAATAACATAAATATTAGCATATAAATTAAAGGCAGAAGGAGGAAAAAAAAACATATTGCAATAGCCACCAAAAATCGAAAGGTGATTTAGAGAAAGCTTCTGGAAATATGATTTTTGCTTTCAAGCTTTCCCAGATATTTATATATTAATGCTATGATTATCTCTAAAACAAGAATTTTCTGAAAAGTTAAATTAGCCTTAATTAACAGAATCTCAAAATCAAGTAGGATTATTAATTCTGACATGCTGATTGAAAAGGAGATAGAGGAATTTTTTAAAAATGGTTTTTAAGAAAGCCAAAACTCATTTGTATATTGCATATTTAGATACCAGGCAGCTTGAGAGAATATAACAGATTTAACTAGTGTGCTAACTAAAGTCTATTACCTCTCATAAATAATGGTTATATCTCCATTTTGAGAACATAGTTCTTATCTCCTATTAAAATGACACAAAAGCTTTAAGAAACCATCACTCATATTTCAAATGCAGACACAATTTTATTTCAGACCCTTTACTTTAGTGTCAGAGAAAGTATGTCAAATTAATTTAAAATTAATAATATTAATTGAAAAATAACCTTCCCTATGATTTTGAAGAAATTCAGATTTGGGATATTACATTTCAGACCTCAGGCTTTCTTAATGAAATTGTGTTGGAATAAAAATATATTATTCCAAAATATCCTTTTACTGATATTCAGAAAATACCTTTTTTTCAAGATTACATATTTTGTTTAGGGATTCCTACTCTTTAGTTTCTTATGGGGATGGTCAACAAAGAAATTTGAAAACTTTTAAAAGCAATATAAATTATGAGTTAGTATTTGTATTCTTTATATATGTAAACAAAGTGGTACAAACAAAAAGTACTGAAGGTTGAGTCAGATGGTATGTTTTCAAATCCTGCCTCAGACAATTTACTGGTGCTGTGACTTGGGTAACACTTCGCTGAGTACTCAGTTTATTCATCTATAAAATAAAGATTTTTGTATTAGATGGTCTTTGAAGACTTTTTAAATCTATAATCAGATACTATGATCTTTGGCCTGTGTAATCCCTTGGTTTCTTGCGCTGCTGATTTTTATATTTATAAGATCACAGTTCCTAACTAAAAACCTACCTTTTGCAGGAAATCTTCCCTAACTAATCCTTCTTAATTCCAGTGCTTTCATCTTGAAATATTTCCTATTTATCTTTGCTTTGCATGTTGCTTTGCCTTTGCATGTGATCTCCCCCATTAGATTGCAAGCTCCATGAGCAGGAATTGTCTTTTGTCTCTTTCTGCACCCTTAACACTTAGCACAGGACTTGGTATATAGTAGGCTCTTAATAACTGTTTATTGATCAAATTGAGTTAATCTAGGAATTCTTGAAGATCCTGTGGTCTCTCTTGTAGATTTTTCCTTTCAAATTAGAATAGTCTTTCAAAGTGTGGAGCCATTCCTCTGTCTCCCTCCTTTCAAGTGCAATATTTTTAACAGAATTGTTCTTCTGTCTGCCTATCAGTCAGTAGACCAGACTAGTCTTTGTTGATGTTTATGATGTCATTGTTATTATTGTTGTATAGAGCTGTAACTTCATGGATATAAATGTCTTAATATGAGAAAAGTTTCTCCACTAAGGCAGATTGGTACCTTCCCCAAGATCTGTCTTAAAGAGTTTCTGAGTGGTACTGAGAATTAAACTGACTTGCTCAGGACCACAGAACTTATAAGTGTGTTACTTGAATCTAGGTCTTTTTCCTTTATAGAATAGCTTTCTGAAGCAAGCATTCTATCTGAAATCTCATTATCTGGTTACTACTCATAGGGCAGCTTCTGCTAACCCTCAGGGTTCTAGGAATAATCCTGGAGGGTTAGAGTTTCTAATTCTTTCATCCAAGAGCACATCTATATACTCATTGTTCTTAAATTTACCTTTCTTGCTCCATCCTCTCAGCTATCTCAAACTGGATGTTCAGTAGACATTTTAACTCAACAAGTATGAAACCAAACTCATTATCTTTCCTTCTACACCATCCCCATTTCTTATTTTCTATTATTATAGAGGAAACCACTATTCTTCCAGTTTCTCAGGTTCAAAATTTAGTGTCATTCAGGTCTCCTCACTCTTTCTCACTGTATCCAATCTGTTACCAAGACCTGTCGATTTTACCTTTACAATATCCATCTCCCATCTGATATTAATCCCCCTCCATCCTTTTAACGTCATCACCTCACATTTGTACTATAATAATAATCTGCTGATGGGTCTACCTGTCTCATGTCTCTTCCCACTCCAATCCATCCTATTTTTGGCCATGAAAGTGATTGTCTTAAAACACTGGTCCAACCATGTCACCTTCCCCACTTAATAGATTCCAGTGACTCCCTATTGCCCCCAGGATCAAGTACAAAACAATCTGTTGTACATTCACCTCTTCACTTTCTCCCAGCCACTTAGTCTCTCTAGACACTGTTCATCAGACAAGAAACTTGAGTATTTTCTTTGTCGGTCCCTCAGGCCTAGAGCCTAGAATACTTACTCTGCTCATTTCTGCCTACTGGCTTTTTCCACGTCTTAACTAAAATCCATTTTTTTTTTACAGGAAGTCTTTCCTAACCTCTTTTAGTGCCTTCCCTCTATTAATTATTTCCTATTTATATAGTACATATTTGTACATATTTGCAAATATGCTCCCACATTAGACTGCAAGCCTTTTGAAGGCAAAGATAGTCTTTTGTCTGTTCTTGTATCTTCATTGTATAGCTCAGTACCTGACAGAGAATAGATGTTTAATCAATGTTTACTGATTGATTTCTACCAGTGAGCTTCCCAAAGATTATCAGACTGCCAGACTTTTTTAGCTTTTAGAAAAGAATATTTACTAATGTAAGAAAAGTTGCTACAAAACACCTCCCCAAACTGTTGAGGTACAAGGGGATTTCTAAAAAGGCTGGGGTTCCAGACTGGGGTGATGAGGTATCTCAAAAGAATTTGTAGGGTTCTGACTCATCTCAAGTCAAGGGGCAAAGTTTATTGTAATTGTAATGCCATTTAAAATGGGATAAATTCCAAAAAAAGTTAGCAAAGAACTAGAAGCAGGAATGATAAATTTAAAGGAAAAACATTAAAGAAACCAGGTTCTTCATGTTTCTGATAAATGCCAAATTTATGGCTTAGAGGTGGATTTGAGGAGTAATCTGATTCTGACTTTATGAGTAAGTGCAGTACCCATTATATCACTCCCAAGGCGAGGTGTCTTCAAGGCCACTGCTACTTCTTCCCTAGGAGCTGCACCATATCACAAACCAGAGGGTATTCTTCCACAGATACATAGAACGACCAGGAGCTCATGTAGCAAAGGGATAAGCTCACAATTTTTGCTACTTCTTTTTAATTTTTAAAAAAAATTTCCCTAGTTACATGTAAAAACAACATTTTTTTTTGGTTATATATGTACATTAATTTTTTTTTTTTACATATTTCCTTATGAATCATGCTGGGAGAGAAAAATCAGAACAAAAGAGAAAAACCACCAACATACACACCCATACCCACACCCACACCCACACCCACACACACACAAGAGAAAAAAAAATTAACATAGCACGTGCTAATTTATATTCAGTCTCCATAGTTTTCTCTCTGGATACAGATAGTGTTTTCTATTCAAAGGTTATTGAGAGTGCCTTGGATCACTAAATTGCTGAGAAAAACCAATTCTTTCATAGTTGATCCTAGCACAATCTTGCTGTTTCTGTGTACAGTATTTTTCTGGTTCTGCTTGTTACCCTCAGAATCAGTTTATATAAATCTTTGTAGGACTTTCTAAAATCAACCTATATAAAAATAATATTCTACTACTTTCTTATACCGTAATTCTTTGCCACCACAGAAAGCTTCTTAAAGTTCTTATTTCCCTTTGTGGTGTGTTCATGAAGTGACATTTAGATGTAGTTTTCTGATGGTTTCTGAAGCTGAGTTTCTTCAGTATATCCAATTAGTCCTCAAGTACTGATACAAAAATTGTTGTCAGTCACTAACAGGGCTGTGGGCTTCCATGGACTATACTGATTCTTCCCATCTTTAGAAGTTCACTAGAGCTTCTTCTGGGCATGGGAATGTAGCACGTCTACCAGACTGTCTCTCCCTCTTCCCTTGTTTCCTTTGACATAGACACAAGATACCTGCATTCTCAATTCATTCATGAAGCATCTCTTGCTAAAATGTCTCCTCTCATATACAAACGCCTTTCAGTCAATCTCAGTTCCAAAGAGATGTTTCAGCTTTGCTGATATCTAGTTTATGTATTTGATTATGTGACTCAATTAAAGAGACATTCTTACCAGACAAGGGCATCAGAACAAAGAATATCTTATTTACATTGAGATTGGGAGATATGGAATCACAGCCCCCTTTTCCTCTCTACTCACTCTGTTTGCTGCTTCAAAATGGTTCTTCAATAAAAATTTGTATTTATGTGAGCCTCCTGATCTTGCTATTCTCAACTGTTTTTTTTTTTTTTTCCTCTTGGCATTTTGTTACTCACAGGTTCAAACTCTAAAAAAGTCTTGTTCTGAAGATCATAATTTTTTGAAATCTGTTTCTTTCATTTTGTTCCTAACTGACACTACCAAGGAAGCAATGCTATATGTTTGTAAAGAACCAAAGAGTTTGAAAATCTAAGTGTGGACTCTTCTACTTCATAGCCATAGGAGTATGAGCAAGTTATTTAATTCTCTGAGCTTCAGTTTTCTTACCTAGGACCCAATTACTTAAACATAGCAATCATTACCCTACCATGTCTTCTCTTCTCCAGAGTAAATATAAACTTTCCTTTTTCCCTCCCTCCTTTTACCCCTTTCCTCCCTCCCTCCCTCGGTTCTTTTCTTCCTTTTTTCCTTCCTTGTTTCCTTTCCTTCCTTGTTTCTTTCCTTCCCCACCCCCCCCCTCTCCTCTCTCTCTTTTCTCTCTCTCCTCTCTCTCTTTTCTCTCTCTTTCTCCTCTCTCTCTCTCTCTCTTTTTCATAGAGAGTGATAAAGGGGCAATCTGATGACCTCTCCCCTTGGGCTATTTTCCTTAAGAGATTGCTGGCAAATACCCTTTCTCTAAGAAGGCAGTTGTAGTAACCACAATTTTTGAGATTATTTAGATGTTTTAACTACAAATCTCTGTTACACTTACCAAGACATGGGAGATTTGTTTCCATCTCACTGAGCACTCTTTCCTTCTTCAATGCTGACAAGGTGCTTAAATTTCCCTTGATTATTTATTTTTCTTTTCTTTTAACTTCCAAAGACTCTTGATGAGACAGCTGAACATGATAATGCAAATCATCTAGGATTATCATTTGCCACATCAAAAATGGAAGTATTGAATAGGAAAGCTATAGACTTTCCAGGATCCCTTGTGTATTTCCTCAGAACACTTGGCTGGAAACAAAGTTGTAATGAGGAAGATTTTCTGATGAACCCTTATTCTGATTAATGTTTTTGAGTATATAAAATAAAGTACAAAGGATTACAAGGAAACTGATTATGCTGAAATAGTTAGAAAAAAATCTTTAAAAAAATGGTTTACAGATTCCATGTAAGAATCTTTACTGTAAAGCATCAATTCAAAGGTCTTCTGAGATTATCTAATTCACTTTCCTCCTTTTAGACATGAGGAAAGGTTAAATAATTTAGCTATTATTATAAAGATCTGCAGCATTTGTTTAGTGCTTACTATTGGTTAGGAACAAGCACTGTGCTAAGCACTAGGGATACAAATAGAAGCAAGTAAGAATGCCCTTGCCTTCAAACAACTTACATTCTAGCAGGTAAAGACAGTGCATAAAGAAGTGCTGGAAGAGAAGGGAGGTCTCTGTGTGGGGGAATGGTGAGAAGCATGACATGGAGGTCTAGTTCCAAACTGGCAAGGAAAGACAAACATTTCCTCAAAATGTTATTAATTGTTTATAGGGAAATTCCCTTACATGTATGATTACATGTATAAATTTAGGTTTACTAAATTTATCTCAGATAAAGAATCCTTTTTTATTGAATTTTTAATTTTCAAAACATATGCAAGGATGATTTTTCAACAATGACCTTTGCAAAATCTTGTGTTCCTATTCACCCCCTCCCTTCTCTCCATTCCTTCTCCTAAATAGCAAGTAATCTAATATATGTTAAACATGGTAAAAAAAAAAATATGGTAAATCCAATAGACACATATATATTTATATAATTATCTTGTTGCACAAGAAACATCAGACCAAAAAGAAAAAAAGGAGAAAGAAAATAAAATTTAAGCAAACCATAACAAAAAGATTGAAAATGCCTCACTGTTGTTTGCTTGCATTTTGATTTCTTTCTCAGTTTTTCTCTACCTTCTTGATCTGATTTTTCTTATGCAACAAGATAATTGTATAAATATATATACATATATTCGATTTAACATGTATTTCAACATATTTAATATGTATTGGACTACCAGTGAGCTAGGGGAAAGGGGAAAAGGAAGGGGGAGTAAATTTGGAACAAAAGATTTTGCAAGGGTCAGTGTTGGAAAAATTACCCATGCAAATGCTTTGTAAATAAAAAGTTTTAATTAAAAAAAAAAAGAGTGAGAATGCTATGTTGTGGTCCACCCTCTTTTTCCACAATCCTCACTCTGGCTATAGATGGTTCTCATCATCACAAGATCATTGAAACTGGCCTGAATCATCCCAGAAGAAATCCTATTGAATTTCATCTAGCTGTCATCATCCACAGGAACAAAGATTTTTGGAGTTTGAAAATCATCAAATTCATTCCACTTAATAAAACAGGTATGATAATGCTATCTAAATTAATTTACTGATTCACTGTAATGTCAATCAAACTATTCAAAAATTATTTTATAAAACTGGAAAAATATCTAGACTCATTTGGAAAAACAATAGAAGAATTTGGAAGAATTAATGAAAAAAGAATGTAAAGGAAGGTGGATTAGCTGTCAGATCTGAAACTATATTATCTAGTGCCAATCATCAAAATTATTTGGTATTGGCTTAACAATAGAGTGATGGATCACTGGAATGGATAGGACACAGGACACATTAGTAAATGACAATAGTAATTCACTGTTTCATTATTTGACAAAAACTACTGGGCAAACTGAAAAAAACAGGACACAAATTAGGCATAGACCCACATCCACATTATGCCAAAATAAGGTAGAAATGGCTTACAGCTGAAATTTTCCCCATGTATTGTCTTCTCCTTTAAAATGTGATTCTAGAGCACACTAATATTCTATTAGTATTCTCTGCCACTCAATGCAGTGCTTTGCACATAGAAAGCTCTTGATAAAAGTTTTAGTCTTTCATTAATTCATTCAAAAATAGAAATATAAAGGCACATCTCCCTGATTTCAAGTTCAGCTTTTTATCCATTATTTGCTATTTCTATGCAAAGAAGAAACAGGATCTGTGGTGAGGAGAATTTGGTTACTCATAACAGGCAGACATGTGGCATAGGAGAATAGTGTGTTTCAAGGAAGAGAGCTCTGAATTATTCACAAGTTGGTAGACAATCAAAATTCTGCCTCCCGCCTCCAAAAGGCAATTTTTTTTGGATTCTATTGATAATGAAGTGCCCTTCCATTCCCTAACAATTCTGTTGACCATTTATAACTTTTAAAGATATATGCAAATTAAATTTCTGAATTATATTTAGTAGACTTAGTAGAATTATATTTAGCAGCACCTAGTAGATTCTTATCTAGTAGATGCTATTCTGATATACCCAGAGCAGCTCTGTACATTGTAGGTTGTGAACACACATAGATAACTGAATGTAATTGTCACAAAATTATTATTTGTTTCAGTAAAATTTTAATTTGTATACCTATTTTATATATCTATATACCTTGGATTACATAAAAATTTCTCAAGTAACCTTGTAAAAAGGTCACAAATAGAAAAAAAAATCCTGCTTTAGTGGTTAATTCTGGGATTCATGTGAATATTCTAGGCATACCTTGTTGCTTTGAAAAAAAATGATAATAATTTGAAATGATACATTTTCTTTTAATCCAAGACAGACAAAATGTCTTGCACTCAAGACATCACAATCACAAGATTGTGAATGACTTGTAAAATAACATCAAGTTTTCTTAATTCAAGTTTGATTCAGAAGTCATCAAAAACTTGACAAAAAGTTTTACTTTGTCCTAACATAACTTAAGTCATATAAAAAAGATACAATAATGCCCATTTTTTGGTTTTGATAGACATAGAAAGCCTCCATTGTTTCTTTATGGAAATGTATTTGCTTGGCAGGTCATCATGATATGGTCATTTATGTGTAGTGTTAGCCACCAATCTGAGAGACTTAAACTCCATATAGCTGAGATTTATTAATGTACTTAGGTAATTAGCAAAGTACATTATGGGAAGTTAGGACTCAGAAAGAGCTTTGTCTTCTTTCAAGGAAAGTTAATCCTGTTGGAGAAGTGGAAAAGATAGGAGTTTGACTTGCCCAATTTTGGGAGTAGCTAATAGGTTTATTACATGTATCTCTTTATACTTCTGAAAGTTACAAATTAAAAAGTAGGAATGTATAGTTTGACTTTAACCACTTAGTATTAACATTGTCCTTTTTTTTTTTTTTTTTTTTTTGATGGGGATACTGATTCTAAAAAAAAAGATGATAAAAGTCAGTGATTTAAAAAAAAAATCACTGAATGCATAACTAATTATGTAATTTGGTAAAGTGAATTGATAAATAGCAAATTTGAAATTTGCCAGATAAGATAAGATACATTGAGCTTAATCTATTGGTTAGGGTATCTTGATTTTTTTTTTTTTTTTTTTTTTTTTAGGAATAAGTATCCTAAGGCTAAGCACTTTTAAAATTTACAAAATCTTATCCTTATCTTTCCAGAAAGCACACACATGCACATATCCATATATACAAATGCAAGAAGGGCAAAAGATATGTTTGCTACCTAGTAATTGAAGTGGCTCCTTTTGTACATCGCATTTTAAGACTTTTTAAACTGAAAATTAACTGAATAGCAATGGCTAGTATAGACCTAATTCTCAAGAAGGGAAATGCTCTATGTACTGCCAATTTTTTGTTAATATGTTTTAAATTATTCAGAACACCCTTCAGTTTTGATTATTATGCAAAGTTAAGGTACTTGCTATAAATGAATATTGGTGTTAAGGAGAATTAGTTATGTATTCAGTGATCTTTTTTGAAATCACTGACTTTTATCCTGTCTTTTTTTAGAATCCTTTAAATTCTTCCTTCTCCCCTCCCTTCCTTATTGGTTTTTGTATATTTCATTCTCTTTCCCTCCTGCTCATCTCATCCACCCCCCAAACACACATGCTAAAAATATCTTAAAGAGACCTTCAGAAAGTTCATTGAAATGTTGGTATATTTTATAGAGGGTCACAGATAGTGGGGAAACCTGGGCAAGGTGTAAGACTCTTTAGTCCAATGGAACTCTGCTGACAGTGCCATTTTGGCTCCCCATCATCCCTAAAGGCATCTTGGACTTCCTGAGAAGTCAGGGGGTGTGATAACCTGTGTTGTAATTAAAGCAGAGTTATACTGAAGTGGCAAGGAAACATCTGCACACAATAGCAAGTTGTTTATGTAGTCACACAGGTGCAGTATCCTATAGTTAGTGCATGCTCAGGTTACTATAGTTATATAAATGTTTTAGGGTATATATGGCTGAGAGAATTTTGAATTGACCATCTTCTTGAGTTCCTCCCCTTCACTCTTCACTCATGATCAGGATTTAGACTGGTGCCATAATCCTCTAGTGACCAGATCCAGTATATTTTCTGGGTCAAACCTGATCACAGAGATAGAATGGTCATTTCCCTAGGAGATGATGTATTTCATAAACCTTTCCTCAAAACATGTGGAGCAGAAGAGATCCTTAGATAACAGAAATCTCCAGTTTAATTAGCATGTTGCATTCCCCAGGCAATCCAGCTAATCAGGCTATCTGTTTCTATATAAACTTGTTATTTGGGTACCATATTATATATACCTATTGTCTTGTGTCCATGGGAATCTTTAAATCCAAGCTTAGACACTTACTAGCTGTGATTTTGGGCAAGTTACTTAATATCTATCTCTGTTAGTTTCTTCAAATGTAAAATAGAGCTAATTTTATTTCCTAAGGATGTTGTGAGAATCAAATGAAATAATAATTATAAACTGCTCAGCTCAGTATCTATAGATGCTAAATAAATAAATTGGTAGATGCTATGTAAATGTTAGCTGTTATTTTTATTATTATTCTCACAACAACCCTTTGAGGTAGGGTAGATGCTATTATTATTCCCATTTTATGTTTGAAGACACTGAGGCAAATAACAACTAAAGTGCACTGGCCAGGGTCATATGTCAGAAAATATCTGAAGGCAAATTTGAACTCAGGTCTTTTAGACTCCAGGCCTTGTATTCTATTTACTATATCACACCTAGATGTCAGATGGCCATTCATATAAAATAATTCATAAAAGAAATTCACTTCACCATTGACAAATTGAATGCGAACCAGGAGGGATTCATTTAATTACTGATCCAACTTGTCAGAGAAACAAGATAACCTGTTATTTTCAACTCTCTGTCAAAAAAGAAATACAGCTGAGGTTTGTCATCCTCACTGAGTATGATTGTATTTCATCCCTTGCCTTTATTAGTTCTGTCACATTTTATTTTGCCACGCTTACCAGAACGGAAGTGAAATCACTTTTAATATCTTCTTGACCTAAGACAATATATTGGGCCTAAGTAAAAAAGCCACCCCAACTCTCTTCTAAATGAAAAGGGATGATAGCAGATATTTTTGTTATGATAGTTCTTTGCATAGGAATATGCCACAATTCATTAAATGAAGATGAGCATCATTAGTAATATTCATGTCCCAAATAATTAATACTACTTTTGGCAGTGTGATGGAATCTATTTTTTGCCTCCCTGTGATGGGAGTTCAAGGACAGAAGAAGAGAAGCATCTCACTTAAAAAATAACTAAACTTTTTTTTTTTTAATGGGAAGAAAACAAAATGGAATTGCTCAAATATGTAAAATAGGAATTCAATAGAAGTAAAATATTTGTGTAAGGAAGAAGTGAGCTAATAATAAGGTTCTTTGTTAATATAAGTAAAAGCTTAGTATGAAATAAGAATTTATTCTAAAAAATAAAGTAATAAAATCAATAATTGGATCAATCTCTCCCACTCTCCCAAACTGTTGACAAATCAGATATGTTAATTAAGATATATATTCATTTCTTTATGAGTGGCTTCTGAAAGAAGTTTTAAAAAGCTGAAATCAGTATTATGCTTATCTTGACTTTCATTTTTTTGTCATTGGTCTTGACAATGGAATTTTTGTTCATATTGTTCAGTCATGGGAAAACCCTAAATTACATCTCACTTTTCCTGAACTCAGTTGAAATAAAAATTTAGTTCCTCTGTACTTTTGTTTTTAAAGAAACAATGGAGCAGTGGTCATCAAAACTATTTAAGTAGTTGATCAGTGGAATGGATTAGTTTCACAAGACATAATAGTCAATGACTATAATAATCTAGTATTTGATAAACCTTAAACTCCAGCTTCTGGGATAGGAATTACTATTTGATAAAAATTATGAGAAAATTGAAAAATAGTGTAGCAGAAACTAGGCACTGACCAACACCAAGCACCCTATACTAAGATCATGGGTTCGTGATTTAGAAATAAAGAGTGATACTATGAGCAAATTAGAAGACCATAGGATAGTCTCTCTCAGATCTGTTGAGAAGGAAGGAATTTATGGCCAAAGAATTAGGGGACATTATGAAATACAAAATGGATAATTTTGATTATATTAAGTTAAAAAGCTTTTGACAAACAAAACCAATGCAGATAAGATTAGAAGGGAAGCAGAAAATTTGGGGAAAAATTTACATCCAAGTGTTCTGAAAAAGGCCTCATTTCTAAAATATATAGAGAACTGACTCAAATTTATAACAATAAAAGCCATTCTTCAATTGATAAATGGTCAAAAGATATGAACAGACAATTTTCTGATGAAGAAATCAAAACCATTTGTAATCACATGAAAAAATGTTCTAAATCATTATTGATTAGAGAAATGTAAATTAAGACAACTCTGAGGTATTACTACACACCCCTAAGATTGGCTAAGATATGAATGTTATAGAATATTATTGTTCTATAAAAAATGATCAGCAAGATGATTTCAGAAAGGTCTGGAGGGACTTACATGAACTGATGCTAAATGAAGTGAGTAGAACCAAGAGAACATTGTATACAGCAGTAGCCAGATTATATGCAATGATCAATTCTGATGGATATGGCTCTTTTCAGAATTAAGATGATTTGGACCAATTCCCATAGAGTTGTGATGAAGAGAGCCTTCTGCATCCAGAAAGAGGACTGTGGGGACTGAATGTGGATCACAACATAGTATATTTATCTTTTTTGTTGTTATTGTTTACTTTTTGTTTTCTTTATCATTTGTTCTCTTTTGTGATTTTATTTTTTTCCTGTGCAGAATGATAAATGTGGAAATACGCATACAAGAATTGTACATGTTTAACATATATTTGATTACTTGCTGTCTAAGGTAGAAGATGGGGGAAGGAAGAAAGAAAAAAGTGGAACAGAAGATTTTGCAGGGGTAAATGTTGAAAACTATGTATATATTTTGAAAATTAAAAAAAAAACTAATTTTTTTTTTAAGAAACAGTGGAATTATACCCCCAAAACAACAATGGTGAGAATCAGTTCTGTTTTGGGAAGAAAATTTCCACTTCTTATGTCATCTCAAAATTCATTTACATTAAATAAGATTTATAGTTTTATAGTCTAGGATTTCATATATGGCATAAGGTTCAACTCATACCTCTGATATTTAGCACCAGGGTGACTTTAAGCTAGGTACTTATCTTCCTTGTTCCTCAATTTTTCATCTGTAAGAGAGAAAAATTGGGCTATATGACTTTTGCCCTTCTAGCTCTAAACCTAAGATCCTAAAATATTCCTAACAGTCTTTATTTTTTTTTGACTGAATATATGATTTTATAAGCATAGGAAATTTCCAGTAAGAAAAATACTCCAACAGAACAGATAAGCAATTTTGCCTATAGATTTTACCTTAGGCACTGAGAGATTAAATGACTTGCTGTAGGTAAGACACCCAATGTGTCTGTGTGAGATAGGATTTTACTATATATATATGTGTGTGTGTGTGTGTGTGTGTATTTATAATGATAACTTTTTATTTTTCAAAATATGCAAAGAGTTTTCGTTGTCCACCCTTGCAGAACCTTATGTTCCAAATTTTTTTCCCTCCCTCCTTCCTCCTGTCTTCTGTAGACAGCAAGCATTTTAATATGTTTAAACACGGGCAATTCTATTAAACATATTTCCACATTTATCATGCTGCATAAGAAAAATCAGATCAAAAGAAAAAAATGAGAAAGAAAAAACAAGTAAGCAAACAACAACAAAGGTGAAAATACTATGTGGTGATCCACATTCAATCCTGGTAGATCTCTCTGGATGAAGATGGCTCACTTTATCACAATTCTATAGAAGTTGAACTGAATCACCTCATTGTTGAAAAGAGCCAAATCCATCACAGTTGAACATTACATAATATTGTTGTTGCTATATACAAAGTTCTCTTGATTTTTCTCCCTGGGAGATAGTATTTTAAACCCTGTTCTTCCCAACTCTTAAACCACTACTTTACCTAACTATGCTGTACTGGGCCTTCTATGATATCTTACTGCAACTAGGAAGATCTGCAAACAAAAGACATAGTAAACAAGCAAATTTAGGTTTAGCATAAGAAAATACTTCCCAACAATTCAAGCTATCAAAAAGTAGAATAAGTTATTTCAGGAGATAGATCTCCCCCCTTTCTTTACAGAGGGTTTCCAATTACAGATTAGATGATCATTTATAGGGAGTATAATTAAAGGGATTTAAGAGAGGTGATAATTTTCCATTATGTTTATAACCCATTATTAAATTAGGATTAAGGTCCTTCCTCTGCTGTTCCCTTAGTTTGGAAAGACCCTCCTCTCCCTTTCTATAGACATCCTACAAGGTCTCTGAGCCAATTTAAATGTCACCTTTCTTGACGAAGCTTTCCCTGATTCCTCCCTCTCCAGAAATGACTTTTCTTTTCTACAACCTCATACAACCCTTTGTTTGCAAACTCTTTTAAGTGACCTATTCACTTCTATCTAGATCTTATCTCTCCCTTGAGAATAAGGGGCATATTGTGTTTTCTTTATGTTTCCCCATAGTACCTAGCACAGTATTTTATTGGTTGTAGAAATTCATTAAATATTTGTTGGATAAATGGTGAAGTGAATGAATGAGCACACAATATGTTCCTTTACCCGGTGCTTTTTCTAATTGGAAGATTAGGGTTGTAATTAAAGACTACTAATGTCACAGCAAGTGAGCCTTTTTTTCCCCTCTTTATTCTTTATTTTTTGTTATAAGACTTGGCTGGATAGATGGGATCCAGAAGATAATTCCTCAAATATGGAGGCAATTAAAAAAAAAAAGTATAACAAATTAGATTAAAAAAAAAAAGTCACAGTAGCAAGAACTGACATAAAGGAACATATATAGATAGAACTCAAGAAACTGTTATTTGTGAAGTGAGTTGTTTTAGCCCTTATAGAACATTATGTTTATCTCAATTAAAATCCAGGTCATCTGATCAACTTAACCATCCAAACTTATTAAGATTTTAAGAGATTTTGATTCTCACCTACTCTGTCAGCAAACCCTCCCAGCTTCACACTATATGTGATTTAATAAGCATGCCATTTATTACTAGATTCTCTTATTTTCTTCAAGTCTTGCCTGATAGCTCACACTCTGCAAGAAATCATTTCCAATCCTCCTTAATCTTAGTGCCTTCCCTCTAAGGCTACCCCCATTTATCTTCTATATTTCTTTTTTTTTCTTGACATATATAGTTGCATTTATGTTGTTTTCCCCTTTAGACTGTGAGCTCCTTGAAAGTAGGAACTGTTTTTGTTTTAGGTTTTTTTCCCCTTTTCCTGTGTCTTTGGCATGTAGCACAGTGCTTGGTACATAATAGATGCTTAATAAATGACAGTTGAGTTGACTGTCCCAAATTATTGTTAAAAAGAACAAGGTCCAAGACAAAGGGCTGGAAAAATTTAACTAGAGAGATTCTTCTAAATTAACATCAATTCCATCATTAACCAATCTTTGACCTAGTTTTTTAAACAGTCTTCAATCTACTTATGTTATTAAGACATCTCCATTTTATCCTCAGAGATACTGCAAGGAAATTTCATTGAGTACCTTGTTGATATTTGAGTATTCTATATCAAGACATACCTGCTAGTAAGCTAGTAACTTATTGAAAAGGTAAAAGAAAGAATAAGTGAATGAATGAAAGAAAAGAAATAATGAGATTAGTTAGGCATAATTTATGTCATTATAATCTGACAATGTATAATGATCATTGCTTTCTTTTAAACTTTATCTCTTAAAGGAATAAGTCTTGAATTTTATCAGGAATGAAAGTCAAACTTATCATTCCATATAGTGAAGAATCTGTTTCTCTCTTTAAAAAAAATTATATTGATGTTTTTTGCTTTTATCACCACTTTCATTTACAAATATATCCTACCTTCTCTTCCCAGAGAGTCATCTATTATATATATATATATATAGATATATATATATTAATAATTTTTTATTGACAGAACCCATGCCAGGGTAATTTTTTATAGCATTATCCCTTGCACTCACTTATGTTCCGATTTTTCCCCTCCCTCTCTCCACCCCATCCCCCAGATGGCAAGCAGTCCTTTACATGTTCAATAGGTTACAGTATATCCTAGATACAATATATATGTGCAGAACTGAACAGTTCTCTTGTTGCACAGGGAGAATTGGATTTAGAAGGTATAAATAACCTGGGAAGAAAAACAAAAATGCAAGCAGTTTATATTCATTTCCCAGTGTTCTTTCTTTGGGTGTAGCTACTTCTGTCCATCCTTGATCAATTGAAACTGAATTAGGAGACTCATCTATTATAACAAAGCATAAAAATGTGAAACAAAATGAAAAGCAGTTTAACAAAACTTAGGTACAAATCAGAGATGGAATTCTGCAGCACAGCTGGGTCTGGTATTTCTGATCAACCAAGGTTCCCCCAGTCTTCCTGGACTTGTATTCCCCACTCTACACACAGTTCAAGAAGCATAATTTTCTGTGGTTCTTGCTGAGGTTTCAGCAAAACCCAGCTCACCCCAAGGGTCCCCACTTGGTGTTTCTGTGGAGCTAGCCTGGATAATCCCCACTGGCTAATCCCCAGTCTGGGGAGTCTTTCTTCCAGTCTTCTTAGATTGTGCATTGAGGACTCCTGTCCTCACCAAGTCTTGATCTTTCACCACTGTCTTTACCCTTATACTCAAATTTGTTCTCTTTGTGGGGGAAATCAGGAGAGTTTGAAATTTACTGACCTATTCCTCCATCTTCACAGAATCCTCTCCAATCATGTAAAACATACTTCCATATTAATCATGTTGTGAAAGAAATGGACCAAAAAACCCCTAATCCAAAACATGAAAAAACATAAAGTGAAAACAGTGTATCATTTAATTATGAACTCTTTTTGGCGTATAAAATAGCAAGTTTTATTAATGTATGTGATCTTTTCATTGCTTCACTGCCTGAAAGTCTTTCCTCTGACTGAGATTTTTGACAGGTAAAAACTTTAGTAACTTTTTTGCCTGGAAGCCAGAGAAGTGTTTAGAGCACTGATCTTAAAAACTGTTATAATGGAAAATGGATAAATTATAGATCTAAATGGATAAATAATAGATCTAAATGAATTGGAAGTCCAATTTCTGCAAGATCATGGCAAATCTAGCTATCATTAAAAGGGGATAAAGGTATCAAAGCTGTTTTAAGCTATTCAGGGCTTTAGCAGAAATTGTTGCTGGCATCTTCGTAATAGCAATTTTGTGGTGTATAAAGAATGCTTATGAAAGAAAAATGGTAGAAACTGTTTCTGGAAAGTTTTATTTTAGGGGTCAAGAAAATTTAGGTTCAACTTCTGACATATATTGGCTTTTTGATTCAGATCAAGTCTCTTAACATCTCAGTTCCTCTCAGGCAACTCTCAACTGTAAACTATCAATATTGGTGGAGGGAGTTTTCTAATTGGGTGTTCTCTATATCAGTGAAATCATAGATTTGCTAAAAAAAAAATTAGAATTAAACTATTATTATTTCTGCATTTCACGCACAAACTGAGGGCTTGGGAATTTAGAAGAATGGTCGAACTAAACAAAACAAAACAAACAAACAAAAAAACACAATCAAAAACAATTTGAGTAAAAGCAGTGGTATGTTTGAGCCTAACTCTAACTGGTCTGGAGAGTCAGTTGTTAATTTTCATTGTGACCCTTTATACCTCAAAAATTATTTAAGAGTACATATCAGGACTTGATTTTTGATTTGTTTTTGTTGTAGATTTTCTAGATTTAAGAGTGTTATTACAAATTAAATTTAAAAAAATTTTTTCTTTCTTTATAGAATTGAATATTAAATGTTTACCAGTACAATCCTTGGCAATATCATCTTTTGAGAGAAACCTCTTCTTTTCCAACTACTTTGCAGGGCTACAGAATAGAGATTGTTTATGAAGTGTAAGGGAAAATCCCTATCTTCACACACATCAGTGTAAACAGGATAAAAATGAGGACTAAATGAGTATACCTGCAAAGGTATTTCTTTTTCCAGAGACCAGCAAAAACATTCTTTAAGTTTCAATACCACACCAAGGTACTGATCTGATCTTCTTTTTATCCGTCAAAAGCACATATTCTTGAGGGCAAGAAATATTTCATTTTTATCTTTGTATTCTCAGCATGTAGCACAGTGCTTAACATGAGGCAGGAACTTAAGAAATGCTTGCTAATTAAAATACTTAAAATAATCAATTTTATTAAAATAATTAAAATCAATGTAGTGTTGTGCCACAGTTCCCTTTTATTGTCATGCCTCAGTTTCCCTAAATGGTCCTGCTTCAGTTTCCCTAAATTGTTCTGCCTCATTCCCTTGTATTGTTCTGCCTCAATCCCCCGACCATTAGGACTGATATAATGGGGAGTTCAGACATCCTGGCTCCTATGTCCTCCTAAGTTATCAAGAATTTATGGTCCTCACCCCCCACCCTGTCAGAACCAGATTGATGGTCTGTCCTTGGAAATTCCTGCCAGTTACCAATACTCAGACCTCTCTCCCCTCCCCCCCTCACCTTTGTCTATCCTGATTGCTTAGAGTCACTTATATAAAAATCATTTGAATCTCACGTGAGATGATGATGCTTCTGTGGTTGCTGAATGCTTTGAGACATCAGCCCTGGCACCAAAATGGATCCTTTGGTCCCAGACAATTTCTTCCTCTCAGAAATCCAAATAAAATATTAAAAACTCTCTAATCTCTATCTTGTGTCAATTGTTCCAGCATTATAGTAGTATGTACCTTTTTGGTTGTAGTTTAATCATTTTCAGTCATGCCTGGTTCTTTGTGACCCCATTTGAGGTTTTCTTGATAAAGTTTTTGGAGTAGTTTTCCATTTTCTCTTTCAGCTCATTTTACATTTGAAAAACTGAAGCAAATAGGGTTAAGTGACTTGACCAGAGTCACACAGCTAATGGCTGAGATCATAATTGAACTTAGGGAGAAGCATATTTCTGACTCCAGACTTTAGAAATCTATTCACACTATGCCTAACTGTGTAGCATACAGAATAATGCAAAAAAGGGAAAGGAAGAGGGGGAAAATATAGGGATAATTAAATCTACCAAACATTTACATGGAGAGAAAATGTAATCCATTGTTTCTTAATAGAACAATATATGTGAATTCATTTTTAAAGTTATTATTTGGATATTTAGCATGTTTTTGTGTTTTTTTTAATACACAGCACAGGAATTTAAATTCTGAAATTTCAAAAGCTAAGAAAGAATGTCAAAATAATATTCCTTCTCCCCAATTTTCTTCTCATTTAAAAATGTTTACACCTGCAGGCTGTAAAATGAAAAGCTATTTCTGATATATTTATTTTCTTTCTAAATTTTTACTTAAAATTCTTTGTTAAGGACTTTAGGATTATAGACCTTGGACTGAAAGGGATTTTTGAGATTCTCATCTTCTAAATAAAGAAGCAGACTCCTAGAGAAGACAAGGGACTTCTCAAACCACTCAGATAGAATGTTACAGGGCCACATTTTGAACTCATGCTCTTTATCTACAGACCAATAGATAATTCCATCTCTGTCTTCCCTACCTCTTCCCCCCCAATAAACCATCACCACCATATCATGCTTTCTTCTTTGTTTCCTTCTATATCTCATAATATATTAAGGACAGTAATGATATTTTCTGGTCTTTATATCTAGGCAGCAAAGCTGTAGATTTCAAAATAAGGGAATTATTTTGTTATTGAGCCATCTCCAGCCTTCTGCTTACTTATTTTTGCAAACAGAATCTCATTAACAGTGACATTTAATTTACAGTTATTGCCTATGTGAAGCCACTATTTATCTTTCCATCTTCTAATAATATTTGTTTAGATCCATCTCCCACAGAACAAAATTATTTCAAATTTCCAAAAGATTTGATATATACCATGTGTACCATATTTCTTTTTTCTTTAAGAGGCTGTTGTCTTTTTGAGGAAGTATAGCATTGTTGGCATGTTATCATTCCCACAGAGTGTAATCTCTTTAAGAACAGGTACTGTCTTGCTTTTCTTTGTATTTCCAGTCCTTAACACAATGTCTAACACATGATAAAGGCTTACTTATGCTAGTTGACTGACTGATGGAGTAAGAATGGTCCTAAAGAAAGCAAAAATAGGCAGATCAACTGGATTAGACGAAATACAGAGGATGTCAGTTTTAGAGGAAACACAATTGTCAGAGCACTCAAAAAGCCTTTCTCAAGATATCTGCAAGGCTGATAGATATTACTAAGGCAGCTAAACAGTACAGTAGATAAAGTTTTGAATCTGTACCTGAATTCAGATCTTACCTACTTATTTAGCTATCTGACTGAGCAAGTCATCCTTTTTTGACCTCATTTTCCACATCTGTGAAATGGGGATAATAATAAAAACAACCTTGCAGGATTGTTATGAAGCTCAAATAAGTTAACATATGTAAAACATTTTGCAAAACCTTAAAATGTGATATAAATGTAAATGATTATTGTTATTATCATTAATGATAAGCCAAAAACTTGGGAAATATCCTAAACTTTATTATTACTGAACAGATGACAGAGGATAATTACTAAATACCTAATTAAATGCTCACTTTCCTATCTTTGCAAAAAATATGAAAATAGTATATATGTACATACTGGTTTTGCAATTGATAATAGATCTATTTCACATTATTCCTCTTTATGTATTCTTTCAGCCAACCTAGCCTACTCATACTCTTCCCAAAAATTGGCCTTCTTTCTCCCTCACCCATACTCATGTGCAGATTGTTCCCCATGCCCGAAAGGTACTTTCTCCCTACCTCCATCTTTTTGAATCCTTAGCTTCTTTCATGACTCAACTCAAGTACCACCTCCCATAAGAAGCCTTTTCTATTCCAAGTTTTAATTATTCACTCTCTCTCTTAAAATTATCTTATACTTTCTTATTGGTATATATGTTTTCCCTTTGAGGGCAGAAGTATTTTATTTTTTGACTTTATGTCCTGTCCAAAGTAGGTGCTTGTTGGTGTTTGTTCAAATGAATTGTTGAATCCAAGGAACATCTGGATCTTTCCAGCTGGATCCGTCTCTAACTTCTGTATCCAATTTATGATTTTATTCTTCAAAATTCAGTTTTTGATGAGAAAAAAAAAAGAATGAATTTTCCATTCAGCTTTTACTCCCACTAAAAGGGTGATTTGCTTTTGTTGGATGCATATTTATTGCTTATCTTTGAATTCCATGAAAACATGGTCTTTTCAGAGGAATATCTCAGTATCACAGACATAATGCAAATAAGCATTAATCTCCAAACTCCCAATTTTGAGCAGTTATATCATGAGTGACAGAATAATCAACACTATTTATAAAACAAAAAATTCTTGTAAAATATATCTTAGGGTAATTTCCTGTAACTGAAATTTGTGGTGGTTATAAGACATGATAATGCTTACATTTCTTTCTCCCTGTTAAAATAGAGTTAGTGGAGAATGGGAAGAGATCAATTTTCCATACAATGAAAACTGTTGAGAACATTATGGAAAATTATCATTTCAATTGATATGTGATCATCTTGTCATAAATGTGAGCTGGATAGTGCTATATATAGCCTCTAGAGAGAATGAGGTTCCTTTAATATTTTTAAATGTTTTATAAAATTATCACTTCCAAGTTCTATTTACTTGCATTGTTCTATTGATCTAGTTCGTATTTTGTCATGTAACTTTGGAAGCTTGATTTGAGACCTGCCATTGATGATTTCCTTGGACAATGCCCAGTGAAAGGAGTCTTATATGACAGGGACCTCCAGAACCATCAAATACTAATAGCAAAATCATTGCTGAAATAACATCTCATAGTAACCTGTTCTTCTGAAATCTGGAGAAATATAAAGTAATACTTTTATAAAACTAGATCCCTTAGATTAGGGATACATACAGTGATCATGATTCACTTCTATAGTCAAAACACTAGAGGAAGGAAAAGCATAATTTCTCCTTGGTTTTCCTTTGTTTTAATTGAATAACTCATACAAATTGGATGAGAGTCCATAAAGTATTTTTTTCTCTGTTTGCAGCTAACAAATTTATCATAGAAAATCCCAGGACATAGTAAGTACCCCAACTCAGGGAATGCCACTGACATTCTAAATTATACCTTGTCACCTTCCAAATAAATAATTTTTCATCATTAATAATCATAGCATGGAACAAGTGGCATTCCACAGCTATGATTTCCTATGTAGTTTTTCTATTTTTTTAAAATAACTTTTTATTGATAGAACTCATGCCAGGGTAATTTTTTATAACATTATCCCTTGCATTCACTTCTGTTCCGATTTTTCCCCTCCCTCCCTCCACCCCCTCCCCCAGATGGCAAGCAATCCTTTAAATGTTGAATAGGTTACAGTATATCCTGGATACAATATACATGTGCAAAACCGAACAGTTTTCTTGTTGCACAGGGAGAATTGAATTCAGAAGGTATAAATAATCCGGGAAGAAAAACAAAAATGCAAGCAATTTATATTCATCTCCCAGTGTTCTTTCTTTGGTGTAGCTGCTTCTGCCCATCTTTGATCAATTGAAACTGAATTAGCTCTCTTTATTGAAGAGATCCACTTCCATCAGAATACATCCTCAAACAGTATCATTGTTGAGGTATATAATGATCTCCTGGTTCTGCTCATTTCACTTAGCATCAGTTCATGTAAGTCTCGCCAGTACTCTCTGTATTCATCCTGCTGGTCATTCCTTACAGAACAATAATATTCCATCACGTTCATATACCACAATTTACTCAACCATTCTCCAATTGATGGACATCCATTCATTTTCCAGCTTCTAGCCACTACAAACAGGGCTGCCACAAACATTTTGGTACATATAGGTCCCTTTCTCTTCTTTAGTATCTCTTTGGGGTAAGGGTATGCACAGTTTGATAACTTTTTGAGCATAGTTCCAAATTGCTCTCCAGAATGGCTGGATGTGTTCACAATTCCACCAACAATGTATCAGTGTCCCTGTTTTCCCACATCCCCTCCAACATCCCATATTATCTTTTCACTCTAGCCAATCTGTGTGTAGTGGTATCTCAGAGTTGTCTTAATTTGCATTTCTCTGATTAATAATGATTTGGAGCATATTTTCATATGTCTATAAATAGTTTCAATTTCTTCATCTGAGAATTGTCTGTTCATATCCTTTGACCATTTATCAATTGGAAAATGGTTTGATTTCTTATAAATTAGAGTCAATTCTCTGTATATTTTGGAAATGAGGCCTTTATCAGAACCTTTGATTGTAAAAATGTTTTCCTAGTTTATTGTTTCCCTTCTAATCTTGTCTGAATTTGTTTTGTTTGTACAAAAACTTTTCAATTTGATATAATCAAAATTTTCTATTTTGTGGTCAATAGTGATCTCTAGTTCTTCTTTGGTCATAAATTCCTCCCTCTTCCACAGGTCTGAGAGGTAAACTATCCTATGCTCTTCCAATTTATTTGTAATCTCATTCTTTATGCCTAGGTCATGAATCCATTTTGACCTTATCTTGGTGTACGGTGTTAAGTGTGGGTCAATGCCTAGTTTCTGCTATACTAATTTCCAATTTTCCCAGCAATTTTTGTCAAATAGTGCATTCTTATCCCAGAAACTGGGGTCTTTGGGTCTGTCAAACACTATATTATTAAAGTTATTGACTGTTTTGTCCTTTGAACCTAACCTATTCCATTGATCAACTAGTCTATTTCTTAGCCAATACCATATGGTTTTAGTAACTGTTGCTTTATAATATGATTTTAGATCTGGTACAGCTAGGCCACCTTCATTTGATTTTTTTTTCATTAATTCCCTTGAAATTCTTGACCTTTTGTTTTTCCATACGAACTTTGTTGTTATTTTTTCTAGTTCATCAAAGTAGTTTTTTGGGAGTCTGATTGGTATAGCGCTAAATAAATAGATTAATTTAGGTAGTATTGTCATCTTTATTATATTTGCTCACCCAATCCAAGAGCATTTAATATTTTTCTAGTTGGTTAGATCAGACTTAATTTGTGTGGAAAGTGTTTGTAGTTTTGCTCATAAAGTTTCTGATTTTCCCTTGGCAGATAGACCTATGTAGTTTTTCATTGATGATGTAAAATACAGAATTGAGCGTCTACTCCATTGCATTCACTGATGGCACTGAACTATAGGGCTAACTCTTTAGATTTTAGTTTAAAAGAAGAATTAATTAGAAAATGAGGTCTCCCAAATTTAATGAACTTTAATTGAGATGTGTCAGCTATATCTTTGTAATCCAAAGCAACTGGTAAGAAGTGAAAAAAAAAATCAGATGCAATTTTTTTATTTAAAAGATGTGAATTGTGTTTTCAACAAAGATGTGTGAATGGTAAAAATTGGTCCTGCTTAAATTCAGGTAAATGAAATAAAATTTAGAGCCATTCAAAAAATAATAACATAGTCTGAAAGCTTCTTATTGGTAATACAAAAGTAAGGATCTATTGGTGATACAAAAGTAACGATTTCCTAGCCTGATTGTGCTTCTATGCACGAGACACTTGTGATTTCATCAGTGTGGCATAAAATATAGTGTAATCTATCAATGAATTTTAATGCAGGGTTTCCTAAGTGCAGTATTCTATCTGCTATCACATACCATCTATTATTCTAAGTATATTTCAAAATAACAATGTTAGAAATATACTCTTGACACTGAAAATAAGATATTAAGGAAATTTTATTTAAGAAGTCTTAAGGAATCCTCTTAACATTTCTGGCCAGAAATAGGCCCCACTCCTCTTTGGGAACAAGGTGCCCCTGAGCACAGAAGTGGTAGAACTTTTATACTTCCTAGTTTGGCACAGTCCTCTTCAGATAATGGATTGGTCCTATTTCGTTCAGGTTACAATCTTTCTGATACACCCACTATATGTTTCCCCTAAATATGCATAAATATGTTCCTCCTTCTTTATCATACATGCCATGTTAAAAAATGGCAGAAAACTCTTCCTATTGAGTCTTTCTGATTGGCTGAATTCACCTATGTCTTCCTACCTCCTTAATTCCTTGTTTGCTCAAGGCTTCTATTGATCACTTAATTGTTCCGTGGAATCTTAACCTTCCTTAACCTCTCACATTCTGAAAACCTCTTGGACTGTAGTACCCACTATCCCGCGCTTGCACTTGAACACTGTAGAAATCTAGCTTTTCAGCATTTCTTACAACAACAATGAAATGAATACAATATGGTTATGAGACTTCAAGCATTGTGAAATTTGATTTGATATTAAAGTCAAAGAAAGACACTTAGTCATGGAATCTATTTACTTTCTGTAACTCAGAATGAATTGTTCTAAAGATCTCAATGGATCTACCTTATTTTCTGAACTTGTGTGGAATCCATTTGTTCAGTCCCTAGACCCCATTGGTTTGAATCCAGGTGAGAAGACTGATGTAGAAAAGCTGCATCTTCCCCAGTATTACACAAATACAAAACTTCCCCAGGTAAGTAGTTTTTATTCATTTTGTTCATTCTTAATATTCAAAGATTCCTAAGAATTACTTTTTTTCCTGAATGCTTTTCTCGGAAGAGCAGCATATTAGTAGAGCATTCTGAAAACTGCAGAGATTAGATAGATCTGTTACCACTGCAGTTGAGCTGCCACCAGAACCCTTTTTGCCTCCTCTGTTACTTTTCTCCTTTGCTTGTTTTGGTGTTCACAGAATGAAAAGAGGGCCAGAGCTACCTTTGCATTGCTTTCTCAAAATTTAGTTTTCCAGTCACTTTTGATCTTTGAACTCTTTGAATTTCAGTAAAGCCTTCCATGCTCCATTCTCTATGTAAGGAAATAAATTCTAGAGTTTACTATGCATATACACCTAAGAAATAAAATAATAAAATTTATAGCTTTGTGAACAAGTTAGTAGTGATGGAGCATGCTTTTCTAAGAGTATTCCAAACATTTACAAATTCGTGGTTTGTAAAGTAATTTAAATATTAAAATAAAAATATTAATTGAGTCTCTTCTAAAAGCTTCTTGTATCACCAATTTGGCAACTTCTGCCCTAAGCAATAGCTAAACAAAGCTTTTTTTGGACAGCTGGATTTGCTAGGACACTCATTCAGATAAGTGACTTCCCTTGTTCCCATTTGATTAATGGCACCCTTTAGGCTTTCTTTGCATTAAAGGGGAGGGGAGTATCTTTTTGGTGAGTAGGTTACAATTTACCAACAAAAGGGAACTGTAGTAAGGCATGAGCTGGCAGCAACATTGTGTCCTCCTTTGTTGCTCTCTCAAGCTGTGTACTGTTTCTCAAGTGTAGTTGACATCTTGAAATGTGCACGATTGAGATATGACTACAAAAAGTAAGACATGCTAGTCTGTAGAGATAGATGAATGACATGCTGTAAGAATTGGATTTTACGCATTAGGCTGTAGAAAGCTATATGAGGTTTCTAGCAAAAGAGTAATAGGAAAAAATGAGCCAGGTAAAACAGACTGGAAGCTCATCCGAAAACAGGAAGTGCTATTCAGCAACTAAAATCACATAGGTATTGGAGACAAGAACTTTACATTTGAAGTAATTTAATCGAGGCTACCTTACAGAAGCTGTCTAATGCATCCAGTACTATAAAGACCTGTGAGAATTAAGGGACTCTGCTGATTCTTCTTAACAGGTTTCTTAGGGAAGATTCTAAGTATTTTTTTTTTTTATATATAAGTAAGCTCCTGATGGGATCAAGCTTTAAGAGACTTGTCGTCTTGTCTTGTTTCATAACCATTAATGGACTGTGTGTGTGTGTGTGTGTGTGTGTGTGTGGTGTGTGTGCATGTGCATGCACACATAAAGATATGGCTGTGTTTGTCCTATTCATTGTATCCATCCACAAATTCTCGGTACTTTGCTGAAAGAAATGATTATTTCTCTCATATTTGATAACTAACTATTGGATTTTTCCCCATTTTCTATTTTTTAATAATTCAGTGCAGGAAATTTTGCTCAAAGACTTACCCTTCCCCCCAACAAAGCTAAGATTTAATCAAAGATAGTAAGAAAAATCTAAGTTTGGGTAAATGGGTGGATTTCTGCTCATAGCATTGATTTAGACAAGTCTGGGAAAAAGTGGGTTCTTCCTTTAGTTAGACCAGTGATATGAAAATTGATAAGTCTGATAAAGATTTAAGTGGCCAATACTACCTATTTCAAGAATCTCACTAGAATAAGCCCACCTTTTATTATAATATTCTCATTAATTGTTAATCAATAAGAGTTGATTGACACTCTCAGGAATATCCACTTTTCCAAGGGCGTATAAACTGTGAGAGGATGGCAATGATTTGTTTTTGGCATATGAGAATGTCACTGACTCAATTTTATTGGTAATATGTCAGCATTATTAAAAAATTATAAATAACCTAGACATGATATATTTTAATTTTTTTTTAAATCACAGCAGAATTCCTTTGATGATTTTCATTGCCCTGTGTAGAGGGGGTGAGAAATGGAAGCAAGTCTGAGAGGGTCCACTAGGATCCAAAAGAGGATCATGGTAGTAATTTCTTGTTTGCTATTCTCATTGATGCAAATGGGCTTTATAGTTATGAGGGTCTACCCCTTTGACCTCCTTAGAATGTACAATTTGATCTAGACATAGAAAGCATCACAGGTTCATAGATAGTACCAAGATTTTAAGCATGAGCAACAGAATGATGGTATAATGGAAGGAAACAGAGCTATATCCTATAACATGTTTTTAAATTCAGAAAAAGTGACCAAGAGGTCAGTCAAATAGTAAAATCTATGAATTTGATATTACTTAAAATTAATTGATTCTTACTACTTTCACAATGATTTTTTTGTTGATTTTGCTTGCTTCAAGATTTACCTTCTCACCCTCCACCCCATCCAATATTAGCATTATCTCCTTAAATAATAAAAAAAAATTTATGCTTCTTTTATATATGTATATACATATACATATATGTATATACACATATATTATATTACATTTCTTTGTATATATATTTTGTTCTTTTCTATATGCCTAACTTCTCGGCATCTGTCCAGTCTGGACTGCTTCTACTTTGTGTCATCTTTGCTAATTTGCAGAATGTGAGGTAAAGACTCAAAGCTATTTTAATTTATTTTTCCCTTATTACTGGTACATGTTTCATTTGTTCATTTATAGTTTGCATTTTTCTTTTGAAAATTATTTATTGGGGCAGCTAATTGGCATAGTGCATAGAGTATTAGCCCTGAAGTCAAGAGGACCTGAGTTCAAATCTGGACTCAGACACTTAACACTTCCTGGCTATAACCCTGGGCAAGTCACTTAACCCCAATTGCCTCAAGGAAAAACACACACACACACACACACACACACACACACACACACGCACACACAAAAGAAAAGAAAAAGGAAAAAAATATCGTCATACCTCATGCTTGTGTCTGGTACTTAGTCATAGATTTTGAATTAGTTATATATTTCATTTATATCAAATCTCTTATCAGTGATATTTAATGAATATATTTCTCCCACTCAGTTTCTCTTCTGCTTTTATTGATTTTATTTTTGTAAAAAAATTTGAAATGTAATGTAATCAAAATTATTTATGTTTATGTTATTTTTTATCCTTTGTCTGGTTAAGGGTTCTCTCTTTTGGGGTAGCTAAGTGGCATAGTGGATATAGCATAGGACTTGAGTTCAAATCCTTCCTATTACTTACTTACTATTACCTGTGTGACTCTGAAGAACACACAATCTCAATTGCCTCAAATTTTTTTTTCTCTTTAACTAAGATTTGTCTAATCTCTCCTCTTACCTTTCCACCCTGTAATATTCTCCTCTGAAATGTAATATTCTCTGTTGAGGTTTCCTTGGGGTCTCTGGAGGCAGCCTTTGTTTCAGTTGAGTAATCACCCTAAATGCAACCAGGACTTAAAGCTCAGATCCTTTATTGTCTCTTTCCAAGTCTTGTCTCCCTTCCTGGGGCCCAGTTAGCTTTCTTAGAGGCCCCCCTCTCTCCTTGGTTCTGAGAGTTTAAGTTCCTGCTGCCAGTCCTTTGTCTTCTCTGCTTCTGCCAGCTTCTTGAAGTCTTTCTGAATGTGTTTTGGTTTCTGTGAGGGAAGCAGGAGGACTGCCACCACTGTCTCTATCTTCCCTAGTTCTCCTCGACTGAATCCTGGTTGAGGCTCCTAGCTTATAGATGGTCTCTTAAAGGTGTGAATCTTGTACAACTATAGTAAGTACTAAGTACATGTACTGAACTAGAGAACTGTTAAGTACCATGCTAAATTAGAAAATTATTGTCTATCAATTCAATTCAATTGTCTATCAATTCTGACTTAGCCCCTTGTTTCAAGTTCTGGCCTATAACACCCCTCTCTCTCTCTTCACCCCCCTCCCCTCTTTTGTCTCTGTCTCTTTCCCTCTCTTTCTCTCTTCCTGTCACTGTCTCTGTCTTTCTTTCTCAAACATACACATATATACACACACACCCACACACTCAAATGGGGCAACCTTTAATATTTAGCAAGCAAATACATTTTGAATTTATTGTGGTATAGATACAGATGTTGGTTTAAACCTAATTTCTGCTAAGTGACTTTTTTATTTCTCCTCCAAATTCTTATGAATGGAGTCCTTCCTCTGGTACTACATGCTCATGGGTTTAATAGACATAAGACAATTGCTTCCTATTATTTCCATTTCATGTAGATCTACTTTTTTTCACTAAAAAATAAAACCAATGCTAAGGAGATTAGGGGATTGCTGTATTAAAATATAATTTACTTCTTCATTCTTACTTTTTTCATTATTTACCTTGAAATAGTGAGGTTATATTATTCCAAAAAAATGTTATTATATTTGGCTTTTTAAAATAAATTAAAATATAAGAAAACAAGTTTTTTTCTTCACAATGTTTATTCCAGTCTTGAACCCATAATTTCTTAGCATCAAAGTCAGCTTTCTGTCTATTGCATTGTATTATTTCTCTCCCTTCCTCTTTTCCTCCATCCCTCCTTCTCTCTCTTCCTTTCTTTCTTCCTTCCTTCCTTTCGTCCATCCTTCCTTCCTTCCTTCTTTCCTTCCTTTCTTCCTTCCTTCTTCTCTTCTCCCTTCTTCCTTCCCTTTCTTCCTCCCTCTCTCTCTCCCTCCCTCCCTCCCTCCTTTCCTTCCTTCCTGCCTTCCAATTTTATTCACACCTATATTTTAACATGTAAAAGTATATGTACTAGAGAGATCTAGGTAGATACAGAAGTATATCTAGATATATAGATGAAACATTGATATACAGAAATTATATATTCAGATATAAAAAGATAAATATTTATTGAAAGAGAGAGGGAGAGAAAAAAGAAGAGGAAAAGGAGAAGGAGAAGAAGGAGAAGGAGGAAGAAGGGGAGGAGGAGGAAGAGGAGGAGGAGAGGAACAAATGAGAAAGCAAAACTAGTACTCAGTTCCTACTCTCAAGAAACTTAAGATCTGGTAAAGAAAAGGAAAATAAAGAAAGGTATGGTAAAGAAGGTAAGTAAAGAAAATCACCATCCTGATATCATGATGGCTATATTGATGAGGGAAATTTGGCCTACACATAGCAATTAAGAGACTTCTGGAATAATTCAGTCATGAGGTAATAAGTTGTAGTGGTAGTGAGGCTGAAAAAAAGGGACAGAAGCTAGAGACATTGTGAAGAAAGAATTTGTAAGATATAATAAATGACAGGAGAAAAATGGAGAAGAAATACTCAAAGATCTCTATAGCTTCTTAGTATACAATTCATTTCATTTCATGATCTAGAAGTTTATTTAAAGAACATTATTCTTTGTTACTTCCTATGGATGTCAGTGTCTCATCATCACCCACAGTACAAAATGCCTTTATCTGGAAACAGAAGTCATCCATTGTCTTGTCCCAATAATTTTTCTATGCTTATATCTCACTTCTCCCCAACTCAGATCTTTCATTTCAGTCTAATGTAGTTATACTTCACTTAGATCTTTGCTTCTGTGACTTCATGTCTAAGTCTTCTTCACAGAGTAATTCTTTGAAAATATTGAGATCTCCAGACTAAAATTTTCTAGTTTCTTCAATAAATTCTTATATGACAAAAATTTGAGTATGCTCAACATCTGAGTTATTACTTTCCCTCTTTCTTCTAGAATTTGATAATCAGTCATTCCTATTTCTGAGAAAGTGATTAAAGAATTCATATTTCCCACAATTGAGTAATTAAGAGGCAATGCAATAATACTGCTATTCTGTCTAAGTCCAATGAATCCAGTTCAATAAACAGTTTATGAGCTCCTACCGTTAGGCGCTGCACTAAGTAGATAGATGTATAATAAAAAGATAGTTCCTGAGGTTACAATCTGGTTGGGGGTGGATTGGAGAGGAAAATAACACATAAAAGGGTAGAAAAATAAGATGGGAAGAAAGAGGGAGTTATCTAGGATTTGGGGAGCAGTTGAAACCAGAACAGTGGATGTGTAATAAAGAGATGTACAGTAGAGAGCTGAAAACACCAATTTCTGTCTTTTTAGGAAGGATAAATCCTCAATCAGAGAGGAGAGGAGGCTGTGGGAAGTTGTGGTGATGAGGAGAGTCATCTTATTCTGTGGAGTTGGAACCAGGCAGAATAACAGATAATGCCTCAATAACATTGTGAAAGTGAACTTTTTTTTTTTTTTTTTTTTTTTGCTAATTCTACCCATTAGTATTTGAGACATAGGCATTGAATATTCAAACAAAGTTTCACAATAATGTACAACAAACATAATTGACGTGAATTCTTTATGAGGCCAAGAGTTGAAGAATCCTTTATTTCTTGAGCCCTTGATTTGAAAAGGTATTTTTTTAAACTTAAATTATTGTTACTTGTGTACAAAGATATAAAGTTCATTGGAGAAAAAGTTATTTTCAACTTTTTTCATTCAATGAAATTTTGTATTTGAACCTCTGAATTGTCTTATAGTCTTAATTTAACTAATATTTCTTACTGTGCTTGAATCTACATTGAATCTCCATTATTCTTCTCCTAAGATATGGATTCTTTAAAATGGTGATGAGGTAAAAATATCTTTAAAAAAATTTAATAATGTAACAAATTTGAATGTTAAAAATATGCTTGGAAAATAAAAATAAGCTCTCTTATCTACTTGCCTTTTCTTTTTGTTGCCTATAGTCTTTCTCTAGAACCATACTGACCATATCCCATGTTATAAATGCTAAATATATAAGACATTCAGAAGCACCAAAAGGATAATTGTAGTTCAGTTTTCTGTGTCTGACTCTTTGTGACCCCATGGGCTATATTATCTATGACGTTTTCTTGACAAAAATACCAAAATGGTTTGCCATTGTTTTTTTCAGTGGTTCCAGACAAAAGGGTTAAGTAATTATCTGGGGTCACACAGTTAGTAAGTGTGTGAAGCCAGATCTGAAATCAAGTCTTCTTGATTCAAGCTAGCACTCTATCTACTGAGCTACCAAGCTGCTTCCTAAGAGTATGACAGGAAAGTGTACATTTATGATTGATCTTCTACATCAGCAGTTGGACTGAAGACTGAATAATAAAATCTATCCTTTGATACTTTTAATCTTGAGAGGTACCATGGGGTAGCAGAAATAGAGCAAGCCTGAAAGTCAGAAGGACTTTTATTTCAATCTCACCTCTTACTCAGGCTGGCTGCATGAACCTGACTCCAGGTAAATCATTTCATCTTTTTCTGTGGCTAAGGCACTACTTTAAAACCCCTACATCTCAGTAAAAGCGGAATTCATAAATTAAAGCCCTCACCCAGAGCTCCCAGCACTGATGAAATAACAATTTGATTTAAAACAAAAATCTTTTGATTCAATCAATGTATTTAAATTAGCTGTTGAATCTGCTCAGTGGCATGTTTATATCAAAGTGAATTCCCTAGACTAATAATGTGCAGAATAAAGATACTTTATTTTAAAATAAGATTTTCTAAAAGTAGACAAGAGTTTTAATTGTACTCTCTTAGTTTCAAACCATTTTGATGAAATATTTTTCTACTTTATTTCTTTAGAAGCTCCTGCTCACTTATTTTTTTCACATATGGTCCAAAGAAGTTTTGAGACACATTATCTTATTAGCAACATAGAAGAAGCAAAGAAATGGACAAATATCCTTTTTCTTGACGTCATACTTGGAAGCTCACTGGTACTTAAGTCATATGAATGAGCTGTGCACTCTCACAATTTTATTTGTTCATTGAATTTTCTCCTTGTCCTTTATGGATGGAAGATATGGTTAATGGTATAAATGAGAATAGATTCAGATCACAAGACTAAGAGCTAATACATTGTGTTTTCTCACTGAAGTAGAAGATTGACCTTTTTTCTTTCCCTAAGACTCAAATATCTATTTTAATACTACCAAATATAAATAAGCAGAGCCCAGAATACCATCAATTTCAGTTCTAAGTTCAAGTTCTAATAATGCTTTGTACTTGGCTTAAAACATGAAAGTGTATTAAAAACTTAACTCTTTTAACTGTTCTCCAAATTAGTAATTAAGATGCTGATTTTCAAAAATAATCAACTAAGGTGGATATTTTATTGACATTCACAATAAAGATATTGTGGAAGTATTGTTATCATATACTTACATATTTGTTATTGTTATTTGTCTTTTCTTGAAGAGAACCATGACATCAGGAGATGATGTCATAATATCCAAGTGAAATGGATTTGAGTGAGGGAGGACTCAGAAACAATTGTTATTTACATTCACTCTGAACCAATCAAGATCTAAACAGTGACCAAATGGCCTTGACCTGGGATTTATTGTTGGACAATCACTTATATAGTTTCTTTTTCAAAGCATAAGTGTCTTGCTTGTTACAAAAATTCTAAAAGAAGCTTATGGTAGCTGTTCTATCAGTTCATAAATCAGAAATTTTGAACACCATAGATTAAATTTATCTAAGGTTACACAAGGATTGGCTTATACAGTGCCAAAATTAGAATCCAGGTCTCTAGACATCTAGCTCCATACTCTCAAACCATTCTGTATTTGTTATTTAAAATTTCACTCCTTTTGGGTATAGTGATGCAAACCTATAATCCTTTCTGCTGAGAGTAGCTAAAGGTGGTAGGACACTTGAACTCAGTAATTCTGAGCTCTGATAGGCCAATCCTATCTTAGTGTTTTCACCCAAGAGGGGAGTAGGAAGAAGAGATCCAGAATGTCTTAGAAGATGCAAACCAGTTTAGAATAGAGTAGTTTAAAGCTCTGGTGTCAATCAGTAATGAGATTATAACTATTAGTAGTTGTCCTTCCATTGTGAGCAAGAGTGGGAGATTGTCTTAAAAGCAAACATAAAAAAGAAACCAAAAAAGAAACAAATTGAACCCTAAAGTACAATTTTCTTGACAGATAAACCCAGCCATGATTACATGATTATATCTTCCTGCCAGAAAAACCTCAGATTAATTTGCCTCAACTCCTCTTCCTATTGGGTAGAAAAAAACATCATAAAGTCATGGGAGGTCATATTTTAGGTGAAAGCAAGAGGAAATTTATAAAGAAAGGCTCCATGTAGAAGGTATAACTTGAGCTGCATCTTGAAGCAAAGTTGAGGAAGAAGATCCTATATATGGGGGATAATTTACTAAAAGTCAGAAATGGGAACTGGAATGTCATGTGTGAACAACAATAAGAACATCATCTTGGTTATATCATAGAATCAGAGTTGTAAAGGGCTTTAAATGTCAGGGAAGGTTATATTTTGCCTTAGAAGTAATAGGGAACCATTGGTGTGCTAGATCTCCCTACTTCTCCAAATGACTAATATAAAAGCTTTTGCCATGAAATCATTCTGACTTAATCATGTGTTAAAGAATTGACTAAAATATTCTATTAAATGGATATGATTATTTTCTTTTTGGGCAGTAGAGGCCAAGGTGCTTTATGATGCTAGGATTATTCTGTCTCCAGTGCTCTCAGAATTCAATACTCAATTAATGACTTGGGCCCCAAGTCCTTCCCAGAATGGAAGGAGAAAAAGAACGCATTTCTCATAATATTCTCCTTAACCTTGTCACTCCTGCCCCTTTAATAGTTATCTCTTTATCTAGTCTCAAAAGCCATCTTCCCATAGCTGGCCTAGCCATCACATGCTTAGTTTGTCCATTGATTTGCCTAAGCTATTATTAGTTTTCCAACAGTAGGTGAATAGTAAAATGAAACAAGAAGAGAAAGCTTGGTCTTAATACTGCTCTATTAACATCTTAAGTAAAGAAGGATTTCAGTCACAACTACACAATTAATAAGACAGTTTGAAATATAGAAAATCACATTTCTTTCCTTATTTATATAATTTCCAAACATTTTAGGGAAAAGGTTTCCCTTTCTTGCAGTGACAAAAATCATTTACAATAAAAGAATATCATTATTGAAACCCATTTCAAGACTATCATTAGGGAGGGGACAGAAACTATTTTCTTCTTTAATTATGCATGATTTTTTTTTATGACAAGTCTGCCTTTTTTATAGTAACCTTAGTGAACCTATTTTTTTTTTTTTAATGGAAGAGAATATCCTCATGGGGCAAGTGTGATGCTTTTTCTGTAATTTGAAACCAATGTTATTGCTACCACCATTACCACCACTCATTGGTGAGCAGATGACAATTTCACTTTAGTGTTAGGCAAGGGGAAGATCATTGATTTTGCATAAGAACATAAGATCATAGATTTAGTGGTGGAATAAAACTTGGCATTCATTGAGTGCAACAAATAAGGGAACAGGACCTCTAAAATTAAGAATCTCTGTGTCCAGGATCACATGTAAATTTCTGAGATAATATTCAAACTCAGGTCTTCCTAATTTCATGTCTGGTATTCTATTCTAGAGACCAAAGTATTTTTCTAGTCCTAGGTCTGAAATTCCTAGTTGTATAGCCTTAGACAAGTTAACAGCCACTTGTAGTTTAAATTTCCTTGTCTCAATTTCTTTGTTTCAATTTTCTTTTCTCAATTTCCTTGTTTCAATTCCCAAATCAATGAACAAAGATTCACTAAGGATCACTACATGCTCGATAATACGCTAGGTACAGAGAACATAAAAACAGAAGTAGAATGGTCATTGTCTTCTAAGAGCTTGAGACAAGGCACATGAAAGGTAAATTCATGGTCTGCTACACAGGGTTATTATGATTCTGCTAATGTTGTTCATATTTATAATGCTTTTGTTGTTATTCTTTTTCTTTCAATTTCCTAAATAATAAAAGAGGAGATTTAGGCTTTTAGATTGAAAGAATCTCCCTCTCCCATATATGCACCAGGATGAGAAAGAAGAGGAAAAGATTAGTTTCCATAGTGAAGAATTTCATAATTTTGAGTGCAGGAATGAGTTAGGGAGAAGAGGAAAAAAGGAGAGATATTAATCCTTATTGTATATAATTGAATTGGGTGGAGGGAATATTTAATTTTATAAATATGATGGCAAAATGAGTAGATTTAAAGAGGATAGAACTGCCTTAGTAGTTCTTACCTAGTCTGATCATTCTGAAACAAGCTACAGATATACTCCTCCTCCACACATAAACATACACTCACACATATATATGTTGTATATGTATATACACACACACATTACCATTATATAATCTTGGTTATGTCATTCCATTTCTCTGTGACACAACACAATCCAAATCATTGTAGAATGAGAGCATTAGACTAGAAATTCCCTTAAACTAGAATATTTTAAGTTCTTCCTTGCCTTCTCTTCCCCCTGTTCTTCCTTTCCCAGTCTTCAGAAATTCATCTTTACCCAGTAAGAGTTGATGGGGCTTCAATAGTTATTTTTGAATGTGAAGAATTATAATCCCATTTTGCTTTCCTTATAATCCAAAAGGGATGGTAATCACAATGACAGTAAAAAAAAGTCACAATCTCAAGTGGATGGCCCAGTGATAGAAGAACTCATATTCTAGGACCAAAGAAGCAATTATCCATTGCCTCTAGTCTTTCATCCAGAGGTAGGTACGCTGTCTGGTTGTAAAAATTGAGCAGACTTTTCCTCTGTAATGATTCTTGACTTGACTAGCTTTACTGGGAATTAGCTAGAAAGACTCTCAAAGGTAATTAAATCCAACCATCTAAATTTATAAATGGAGAACTAAAGCAGACATTAGTAAAGGGATTTATCCAAGATCACACAGCTTGTAAGTGTCTGAGGCTGGATTGGAATCCAGATTTTCTTAGCTCTAAGTATTGCACTACAATATCATGTTTCCTCTCCCAGTGAGTTGCAGAGTAGTAGTCTCTAAGAAAAATAACACTGGTCAACACAAATCCTATTTGTTCTGCTGAAAAATTTTTACCCTTTATGTCTAATAGCTTGACACCACTTTTGTTTTATGTGTTTTTTCTCTCGGGGTTATATTTTAGAAATTGACTGTATATCATCCTTTGTCTTGTAAAGAACACAGGTCATTGATGGGGTGACCTAGTAATGTGTACAAAGACAGGAAGGGAGTCATTCTTTCATTTGAAAAGCTCTCATCTCATTCAAAGTGGTGCAGTAGACAGAGCAGTCAGTGGACTTGAAGCTGGAAGGCCTGAGTTCAAATCTCTCCTCAGATACTTACTAACTGTATGATTGTGAGCAATCTTATAACCCTATAGAAAATGGGGATCACAATGGCTTCTACCTCACAGGACTATAGGGAGGAGCAAGTGACATATTACTTGATACATTGGCAAACCTTAAATATAGTTATAAAAATGCTAACTATTGTTATTTTTATAAACATTGTGCTAGGTGCTATAGTCTTACAAGACTGGCTTCTATCTTCAAGATCCCTGCAAATCATTAAATAATGTGAATAAAGGATTTAAGTAGATTAGAAGATATCAACAAGAAGGTAACAATGGGTAACAATCCAATGGATTGTATGTATTCTTTAATGTGTTTTATATTCCTTAACATTTTCTCCTTTCTACCATGAGTTTGTCTAAAATAAAGACTGGCTTGTTATCAAGTACTTTCTACAATACCATGTCCTTCATGAGTCTTCAAATGCTAATTGCTGCTGCCATTTGAGGAAGTGTGGTTAAGACCCATAATCCAAATGTCATTTAGTGTGTGATCTCAGAGACATTGAGAAGTGAATTCCCAGTCTGAATGCAGGAGTAGGGCCACAGCTGGTCAATTTACCCATTGTTAAGAGCTGGCCCCAAGCTAGTTTTCTTTAATTTGTCCCTGAAATTGTGAGTCTGAGGTCCCACCTGTGTCTCCTAAGTATTAGGGAAAATTCTGCATCCTTACCTACACTGAGAGAAGGGACATTTTGATTGAGGGGCCAATGTAATTTTGAAGGGTAGGACCCTTGACAGGTGAGAATAGTGGAAAAGGGGGAGGATTAAGTAGTCAGAAGGAGAATGAGGGAATATTGATCCTAAGAAGTGGGAAGCAGATTTGTAAAGCCTCTGAGGACGATAATTATTTTTCCTCTTTTCTTCCCGAGGGCCAGTGGATAGGAGACATCATTTCTCTTTAGAAAATAAAGGTCTCCATTTAGAATATAGTCTCCACATCATATCTTTGTGAGTCTTTGGTAATAAAACAAAGGGGGTGGGAGTAGAATGTCTCAGCATGTTTCTCTAATTCTTGGGCATGAACTTCCTGTTCAATCAAGGGATAAGGGGAAAAGAAGGGAATAAACATTTTTGTATCACTTACCATATGTCATTCACTGTACCAAGTACTTTATAAATATTATCTCATTTGCTTTTCACAGTAACCCTGTGAATTAAGTAGTGTCATTATTCTCATTTTATAGTTCAGGAAACTAAGGCAAGCAGAGATTAAATGGCTTTTCCAGTATCACACAAGTAATAAGTGTCTGAGGTGGAATTTAAACTCAGAACTTCCTGGCTTGAAAACTAGTGTTATTTCCACAATTCTACTTTGTCACATCCAGAATTAAGTTGGGCACACAGTCCATGTGCTTTTCTTCTCTGTCTACTCCTCAATTATGTTGCCTAACTTCATTTGAGAAGTTTCTTTTTTCCTGTGTTTTCAATTTTCATATACTAGGTCACCTCCATTGGGAAATGGGCAAAAGCCTGGTAGACAGAATAGTTTGAAACAGCATTAGGAAGCAAACAACAGATGTGTAGTACAATGATTTTGGTCATATTTGGTCATTCCCAGGAGTGTTTGAAAATAACTGTATCCTGTAGTCCTGTACACTATGTTCTGGATTGGTTTCCTAGGATCTCTCAGTTGGCATAGATTTCTGTTAGATACTAGAAATTAATGACAAAACAATTGAAATTAACATAAATATACATCTCTTTATGGAGATTTTTGATGATTTGGGCAATAATATCTGTGTGACCATTTACTATGGTAATATGCTATTTTTGTAGCATATATATTTTGAATTCTAGTTGCACTGATATTTTTCTAAGAAACATTGATTTTGTTTCTTTTTGTCAATCATTTTCTTGGGAGAGAAACAGAATTATGATTAAAATTACTGATATAATGAGACAACATTTTTTATTTCACTTGAATGGTTTGGCCTGGCACCTGGTAATAAAATAATTCTCATATTATTTAGAAATGGTCTGGACTGGTATCTCTGAGGTGCCTGAGGGCTTGCTGAATTCTTTTCAGGGTTGCTCATCTTTGGTGTCTGTCACCCAGCTCTTACCTGTATAAGAAGCTGTGGAATATATAGCAACTCTTTCTGACATAAAATCATCTCCACTGATGGACAAAAACAGGTAAAGGGTAACCAAAAAGTCTCAAATCCTTAGTAAGTTAGAGAGAAATCTTCTTTGGAAGAATGGTGGATGAGAACAATTTGTTCTAATATCATGAAGACAGCTGAGGCTGGTGCTGTGGAGAGCTTAAAACTGGGTCATACATTGAAGAGGCTGAGATTTACTACATCCTGGCCCATTGCTAGTGGTCCTGACTTTTCCCCTACCATTGGTCTTTAGTGACTGAAAGAAAGAATAAGACTGATGACTGTGTAATCCTGCTTACTTAAATCTACTTTATATACAAGTCAAGATATACACTCATTAATTACTATTTTACTATTAAGACTGTGATATCATTGGTCCTCTTTGAAAATGAATGAATAATAACAACAGCACCTGGAAATGTGTCATACTACATTCTAACCATTTGTAGAGGGTTTTTTAAAAAAAATCTGGGTCTGAATTTTTATGTCATTCACATGTATGGCCACAGGGAGATACTTTAACTGTAAGTGAATACAAGAAGAAACAGAATAGAATGTTTACTTTCTGATTCAGAGTTGAAAAGGCACGTTAGTATTGATGCAGAAGAGCAGAATAGAGATGCTGGTATAGCTAAAGATTTTGAGAATTGTTAAAGATGACATTCAGGATATGACACTGAAATGTAGGATAGAAATCAATTCAATGACTGATTTGCTTTTTGTGTTTGTTTTTTCTCTTTCACTTGGATTGACTTTTTATAGGGTGAAAACAACTATTCTGTATGCTTTTTTGACAATCTGATAAACTCATTTTGAATATGACTTGGATATACTATGGTATACTATGCTCAGTAATATAGCTAAAAATTTTTAAAGATAACATGTTCCTACTCCTGACTTGTGGTAATTTCCTATAATCTGTTCTTATCATATGATAAAAGAGAATTAATTGGTATTTATATAATGCTTAAAATATATTATCTTGTTTTATCTTTTTGGAATGCTCACTAGGGATCACTTGCTCAATTCATGCCCTCATTGGTAGATTGGATTTCCAGAGGGATGGTTGTTGCTGCTCCAGTAGTTCTAGGAGAAGTAATTCTGTGAGTGGCAATCTTCCTTAACACCAGTTCACAAGCCCCCACTGGTGTATTTTTCAGTTGTTTCATTGTGTTTTTCACTCTGTAACCCTAATGAGTTTTTCTTTGAAAAGATATTAGAGAGGTTTGGTATTTCTTTCTCCAGGTCATTTACAGATAGGGATCCTGAGGCAAATGCAATTAAGTCCCTTGTCCAGGGTCATATAGCTCATGAGTATCTATGTGAGGACAGATTTGACTTAAGGAAAATAAATCTTCCTGACTCTAGATCTAGCATTCTATCCACTGAGCCACCTTCCTGTCCTACTAATATGCTTCCCTTTAATAAACACAGTCCTTTAGCAAAGGCATGTAATAAAATAGCATAGCACAAAGGCTATTCCCAAAATGCCACTGATCTGACACTTCACAGTTTGTTCTTTGTCGGGTACAGTAACTTTGCTGGATTGGACTTGTGGCTCAGTTGAGCTTTTCTTCCCTAAGGGCAGTCTCAGAGAAAGGGCTATCTGTTGTTACTCTGAATTGAGTAAGGAGTGGGAATCTTGATACTTCTATTGAATCTATAAGAGGTTCTCATACTGCTGTATTGAGTTAGGTGGCTGGTGTGAGACAGTACCAGGCAGACCATGTTGAATGCTGGCTACTGAATATTGCTGGACAGGCAATTCTGTTATAAAACAGGGATTACTCAGTGGGGTCAGCCTAGGAGTGTCTAGACAGTTGCTACCAGGCTGGATGAGATTGTTGCTTGATTGCTGGCTTTATTTTTAATATCAATAACTTTTTTTCTTTTCAAAAAAATATATAAAGATAGTTTTCAATATTCACTCTTGTGAAACCTCGTGTTTCAAATTTTTCTTCCTCTTTCCCCACCTTTTTCCTCCCCTAGACAATAAGCAATCAAATATAGATCAAATGTGTGTAGTTCTTTTAAACATATTTCCACATTTATCATGCTGCACAAGAAAAATCAGATGAAAAAGAGAAAAAAATGAGAAAGAAAAAAACCAAGCAAACAACAAAGGTGAAAATGCTATGTTGTGATTCACATTCAGTCCTGATAGACCTCTCTTTGGATGCAGATGTCTCTGTCCATCACAATCTAGTGAAATTGGCTGAAACACCTCATTGTTGAAAAGAGCCAAGTCTATCACAGTCGTTCATCATATAATCTTGTTGCTGGGTACAATGTTCTCTTGATTCTACTCACTTAGCATCAGTTCATGTAAGTCTCCCCAGGCCTTTCTGAAATCAGTCTGCTTATTTCTTATAGAACAATACTATTCCATTACAATCATATGACATAACTTATTCAGACATTGCTCACTGAGTTCCTTGCTCAGTGTATATTCTTAAGGTGCCTATAAACACCTTGAAAACAGGAACTCCATTTAAGAAGGTCATTCAGCTCAGATATCTCTCCTGGCTATACTTCCCCAGAGAGGGATGGGAAAACTAGGTCATCCTCTTGCAAAATTTTATCTGCCTTGATACTCTACCTCATTACTTTCCTCAGTGTCTATGGTTAGAGGATTTTTCTGTTCAGTCGGGTCCACCTATGATTTCATTTGAGATCTCGCATGATTAGGCCACATTCCTTAACATTTTCTTTGTTTCATTAGTTCCCTTAATAGTCTTGACCTTTTGTTCTTTCAGATGAATATTATTATTTTTTCTAGCTCCACAAAATATATTTTTAATCTTAATTGGTATGACACAGAACAAGTAAATTGTTCTGAAGGTATATATTATTCCCTCTTTTTCAATCAATTTCAATTTGTCTGCAAGTTCTCCATGTACCCCTGCAATGTAAAAGCTGTTTTATACCTCATTTTACGTCCATTATACCTCTCTCTTTACCCAGTGATTTTTTCTTTTTAAACTCTTAATTTTTATTTTATTTTTTGGATATCATCCCAGTCTAATCAATTCAATTCACACTTGTGCCCTCTGCCTAGTCCTTCTAACTTCCCTGATAATGATAAAGTTCTGAGGAGTTGCAAGTATCATCTTCCCATGTAGGAATATAAATAGTTTAATCTTGCTGAATTCTGATTTCTCTTTTCTGTTTAACATTTTTATGCTTTTCTTGAATCTTGTCTTTGAAAATCACATTTTTTATTCAGCTTTAGTATTTTCAACAAGAATTCTTGAAAGTGCCCTATTTCATTAAATATAAGTTTTTCCATCTGAAGAATTATATTTACTTTTTCTGGGTAGGTGATTTTTGGTTGTAATTCTAGCTCTTTTGCCCTCTGGAATATTTATTACAACCTTTTTGATCCTTTAATGTAGAAGCTACTAAATCCTCTTTTATTCCAACTATGTCTCCATCATATTTTAATTGTTTTTTTCTAGTTGCTTGTGGTATTTTGTATTTGACCTGAGAGATTTGGAATTTGGCTTTAAATATTCCTGGGTTTTCATTTTGTGATTTCTTTCAAAAGATGGTTGATGGATTTTTTCAACTTCTATTTTGCTTTCTTACTGTAGGATATCAGTACATTTTCCTCAACAATGCCTTACATTATAATGTCCAAACTTTTCTTTTTTGATCATTGTTTTCAGGTAATTCAATAATTTTAAAATTACTCTTCTCAATGGGTCAATTATTTTTTCCAAAGAGATATTTTAATATTTTCTTCTATTTTAAAAATTCTTTTGATTGTTATTTTTTCTTGATGTCTCATGGAGTCAATCATTTCCACTTGTGCAATTGTAATTTTTATGAATCTTTTTTTCTCTTAAGCTTTTTTACCTCCTTTTACATTTAGCCAATTCGATTTTTTTGTTTTCTTCAGTGAATTTTTATAAATCTTTCCCCATTTTTGGTATTTTTTAGAAAACCAAGCTGTTAACTCTTTTCCTCCCATGATTCTCTTGCATCACTTTTCTTTATTTTCCTAACTCTTTTCTCTATTTTTCTTATTTTATTTTAAAAATATATATATTTTTTAGTTCTCCTAGAAATTCTCTATGGGTATGATACAATTCATATTTTATTTGAAAATTTCCAATGTAATTGTTTTGATGTCTTCTTCTGGGTTTGTGTTTTGATTTTCTCTGGGTTCCTTTTTTGTTGTTTATGTTTTTAGCCTATTTTTTGACTTTTAACTTTATGTTCATATTTCTAGAGTGAAGGGGACACTATCCCAAAATTCGGGCTTTTTGTTTTAATGTTTTCAGAGCTAATTATGGAAACCTATTAAGTTTTCAGTTTTTAAGGTTATATAAACTAAGAAAGGGTGAGACCACTGCTTTCTTGGCCTGTGTTCTGGTCTTTGAGTGGTCAAGATAATCTTTTCTGCTGTGGAACTGTGACCCATTCCTCTGTGACTGTGAGCTCTAGCATATTAGTTTTTCTCCTTGTTTAGGGGATGTGACCTGGGCCTGAAATCTGGAACCCTACATGAGCAATAGAAAGAGTCTTGATCTTTCTGACAAGCTGTCCAGCTTTATTACTATCTGTGGTCTGAAAGATCCACAATAAATTCAGTTCTTTGCAAGACCTATGCTGACTTGCTAGAGCTTAGCCTATTGCTGGTTTTCAGGGGACTCTTCCTCTGCTGGATTGTTCTCCATTCTCATTCTATTGAGATAGACTTAAGTTGTCTTGGAGTGGAAAATTGTTTCATCCTGTCCTTTTGTTAGCTCTGCTATTACAAAATGTGTTTTGAGGCATTATTAATTTGTTTGGAGGGGAATTTGGGAGAACTTGGGTGAATTCTTGTCTTTACTCTGCCATCTTGGCTCTGTATCCCATCTCCCAATGTTGTTGTATGAAACAAATAAGATAATAATTGAAAAAAAAGTCTTAGCTTATTGTCTGGCACATATAGGTACTTGATAAATACTCATTCCCTTCTCCTTTTGTTTTACAGAGAGCAAACAATTAGTAAATTTCTGCTGAGTTGAACTGAATTTAAATATATTATGTAGCATTTTATCACATCTTTCAAATAAATGGGGAGGCAATTTGATAGTTTATTTTTTAATAATTTGTGTCATGAACAAAGAATCTACAATTAAAAACATAAATATAGACTTTGTGGAAGATACAAGGCTAAGAATTTGTGAGGGTCTCAACCCTCTCTCACTTTCCCCTTTCCAAATAGCAACAAAATGTCAAAAAAAAACCCAAATGTATAGCAGATTAAGCAAGAAAAATAAAAATCAGTCCAAAGTCAATGAGCAAAACAAACAAAAAATTTTGAAAAATTATGGGAGAAAGAAAAATGAGAGAAATAGTAGGAGAAATGCATAGCAAGGTAACTGAAACAATCTTTTATTTATCCTTTATCTGTTCAAGGTACTCTGCTAAGTGCGTAATGATGTTAATAGCTAACATTTATATAGGACTTCTTGTGTATTATATAATAACACTATGCCAATATAATTTATAATTATTATCTCATTAATTCTTCACAACATTCTTGGGAGTTAAATGTTATAATTTTTCTCATTTTGCCTTTGTGGAAAGTAAGACAAATATAGATCAGTCATTTGTTCAATGGCATGCAACTGAGTAAATTATTTGAGGCAGGATTTGAACTCAGATCTCTTTGATTCTAAATCTGATAAACTAAGTATTGTGTTTTCTAATCTTAGGAAAACTGAAGCAGAGTAATTAAATGACTTATCCATGTTCATAAAATTAGTTTCTGAGATCAGTTTTAAATTAATATCTTTCTAACTTCAGGTCTACAATTCTATCTATTTTCTCACCTAGCTACCTCTGAAAAACAAATAGTTTTTTTTTTTTTTGTCATTAACTTGAAGATAATTTATTATGCTCCAATTATTCTTTCCTTTCCCTGATTTTCCTTCCTAAGATGTACAAAGAAATAACTAGGTTTTACTATACATTTAGGTTACTAGCTTAAAAATGTAATGTGAGTTTTAGAGTTAACTATTTTGCCTTAAAACACACACACACATGCACAAACACACAAAACCTAACAATGTAGGAAGAAACAATGCTGTAACTGAAAGGAATAATACTCTATATTTTAGCATCTAACTGGTAATTAGATGAAAGATTTATGTTGGGAAATGTCATAGGAATGATAGAATTTTAGAATTGTAAAATGCCTTAGATTGTCTAGTTGAGAAGTATCAAATATGGCCCATGCATTACTCTTGAGTTCAGCTTGCACTAGATTAAAATGTAACTAGGAAATATTTAACAAATACAATAAAACAGATAATATTAACATTTGCTTGAAAAGCAAATAGTAAAAGCAATCTCAGAAAGCAGTGCTGAGATCCATGCAAGGAATCCTGAGAGAAAAGTTTTATTGTGTAAGCAATACTCACAAAAATTTTTAGATGAACAAAATTTTTCTAAAATGGAGGTTTAAAATTTCAAATCAAAGAAAATTAAAAATCCATAAGAGAGGAGCTAAAGAAGTAGCTGAATACCAGCTATTTATGGACAAATAAGGGAGAAAAATCATCCAAACAAAATATACTGAAAGTAAGATGAATGCTGTGGATTTAACAATAATAGCGCTTAAAGTAGAACAAAGGAGACAGCTAGGTAAGTCAGTGGATCAAGTTCTGGCCCTGGAATCAGGAAGACTCATATTCAAATTTCATTTCAGACACTTAATAGCTGTTTGATCCTGGCTACATCACTTAAACTCTATTTGTCTTAATCTACTGAAGGAGGAAGTGGCAAGCTGCTTCAGTATCCTTGCCAAGATACTTCCTTGCAAGAAAACTCCAAGGACAATATGGTCCCTGAAATCACAAAGAGTCAGACATTACTGAAAAACTGAACACCCCACATAAATAGAAGAAACAAGCTTAGGGACATTTAAGGAAAACCTCTCTGTGAGGAGATACATCCAAGAGTAGCTTCCTCTGGATTCCTGGATAAGTGTGTTTGCTGTGATAGTGTAGAAAGCTTCCTGGTCACCTGCAAAAGTTTAATATTTGGAGGAGCAGATGATATCTAGTTGGAGGAAATAACCTAGATGTTTAAAATAACAAAGAAAAAGTTTATTTGGCCAAAGGTTGATAAAGCTTATCCCATTTTGGAAGTGTGATCATCCAGAAAGAATGACCTTTTTTATCTTTTGCTACTCTGCGCCAGAACTATTGAGACAGCACTCAAGAACCTTTGGCTAATGACAATGCAGACATATATTTCTTGTACTTAACTTCCCATTATTCCTTCAGTTCATGATAAATACCAACCTTGGTTATCCCTAGCTTTATTTGAGTATTTTTGGTCTTGTGCCCAGCCATAGTGAATTACATCATCCCCTTTGTGCTTGTTGCCATCATAATCCCCTTTGTGTTTGAAGCTTTTGGATTGGTTGGCATTAGGAATCCTATTTATGTCTAGGATCCACAGCTGGTTATCTCCCTTATATAAAGGAAAACTTCTTATGTCACTCCCAAACTTCCCTGTTTGATAACCTAGAGTTTAGATGTAGAAACAACTACTCTTCTAAGAAACAAAATAAAAGGGATGAAGAAATAAAAGTATGGAGAAACAATGGATATGGACAATTTGTTTGATGCCATTTCTTCTATGGTTATGGCCTTCTATGCCTTTGGATACATGGATGTATTCTATTGGGGGACTTTGTGGGTCATCACGTCCTCCATTGGCCAGCTTCTTTCCTCCTTTTATGACTATTTGAACAATGATGCTTATCGTACCACCAAATTTGGTTTCCATAGCCTCTTTTGGCAGATACAAGCTTGGGAAAAGTTTGTGATGACAGTAATCATCAGGTCAGAAAATGTGGAGGAGACCAGGGAAGGAATGATTGGGGACTTCTTTTGCTGTATTATTGCCTGTATTTTGGTTCTGGCTTCCCTCAGTATGAATCTCTTAGAACGGATTCAAAATGTTTTCTTTGCGCTTCTTACTATCACCACCATTCAGCACTTATTTGATGAAGAAGATCACTTTTTCTTTGGGATTATCTATTTGCTTTATGGTCTTATTTCCCTCTATGCTACTTGTACTAATCCAGTGAACTCAAATAAGAAAGAGGATTTGATGTCCACTGAACCCCAAATCACATCCAAAATTCACATGATCTTTACTTCTTTTCAAAACCTCATCATTCAGTTCATCCAAGCCAATGGATTCCCAGAAATCACCAGCTCCCATATTTTTAATACCTTACTGTATGTCTGCAATGGCCTGGCTGCACTCTCAGCTATTCAGGGCGCACTGATTCATTCCACTAGACGTTCTATCAGAATTCCTTCTGTCATGACTCCTGGAGCTGTGTTTCAATTATATGTGTGCAGTATCCAAGCTCACAAAAGGAGAAGACTCTCATCACTCTTGCCATTCTGCTATGCAGCTATCTGGGCAACCTGGACCTGGCTTCAGTTTTCAGCATCCCTCAATGATACTGGGAACACTAAACGGATCACATTAGGGACTTTTATCTTCCTGATAATCAATATCTTCTTCATCATATTAGATGCTGATGTAAATATAATGCTGATACTTTTGACTCTTTTCACGGAAGTACTGAGTGTCAGTTTCTTTTTAATTATCTGGGAGCCATTGCCTCTTCCACTGGAAGTCACCATGTTGGCTATTTTGGGTGCTGTTTCTATCTATGGCACTGTAGCCTCTTTCACCATCTTCATGTTTAAGACAGACTTTATTTCATTGGGACTCGGTAGAATTGAGAAGCCCCCAAAGGCACATTTTTCTTGTTCTGTCATGTCTGTCTCCTCTAAACCTGCTTTTTCTGAATGTGTTGAGCTTGAAACTATCTACCACACCGGAAGCATCCAGACACTTTTAAAACTCTTTGAGGACAATGGATTGTGTATAATTCCCATTGAGACCTTAAATGCTCTGGTTGCCTCAAGCAAGAAAGAAGGTACTTTTAACTACCCTAGCATCCAGAGTAAGAAGCTTCCAAGTAAATATCTGCTATCTAAGTCCCAAAGTGAACTTAAACCTCTGTCTCTAAATCAGAGACACCATGCTTCTTCATCACGCCATTCTTTTAAAACAAGGAATGTACAGGATATTGTAAAGATCTTTGAAAATGATTCCAGATCTAGACTCCCCAGTGACACTGAAAGTGAATCTGAGAGTGACTCAGACAAGGAAAAACAGGAGAAAAAAATGAATTAATATTTCTTGGACTTGAACCCATATTCCCTCATTAGAGAATCAACATTTTGGGGAGTGGGAAGGCCTAGAAGGAAATCTTTCTGTATAGAGGGACAGTATGATATGAAGAACTGAAGACTTGCTCCTGACTGACCTTGGCTTCTGAAAAGTGGGGGTTTTGTGTGGTCTTTCATGTATCTCACCTTGCCTGAAGGGCTTTGGGAAAGCAGGGAAAGAGCACTGGAGGCTGACCAATGGGAGAAGTGGCTGGTGCCAATTCAGGGGAAATACTCTGTGTCTGTCACATTTTTCCAGACATGGGAGTATTCCAGGGATCCTCAAAATGGATACGGGTTCTGATGGGAAGTGGGAAGAGGGTGTTGGGACCCCAAGAAGCACTTGTTTGGCAGAAGATGTTCTCAGCATCACTTCAACTCTATGGGAGGGGAAGCCTTAGTCCTTGTGAAGTTCTAGACAGGGGGAAGGCAGACAGACATGTGGGTCCAGAAGGATCATGTCTGTTGGCCTCAGATGGACAAGAAGAAAATAAGCCTAAATTCAATCAATCCCCTTTTCCTGGTCAGGCATGTGGTAGTCCTTGCATAGCACCATGTTGATTTAATATTTCTGGGAATAAGATTTCTCAGGGAGTTCAGCAAGCAAAAATATAGTGAGGGAGGCATGGGGAAAAACTGAATAATTTATAAATTTATTGGACTGCAGAGGAGAGAAATAGATATGAAGCTATACCAGCAGGGTAGATACCTAACAACAGGTACCTGGATTCAAATCCTGCTTCCACTATTTATTATCTGGGAGACCATTGTCAAGACAATTTAACCTTTCTGAATTTCAATTTCCTCATCTGTAAAATGGGGCTAATTCTTGTATAATAGACTTCAAAGGGTTGGAATTGTGAGAATCAAAATCTGTACATATATATGCATACATGTACACATATATTATGTGCATAAATTTGTATATAAATGTATGCATGTACATCTTTATATGCATATGTGTATTTCAGGGTTTGGTTTTGTTTTTGAGAGAGAACAAGGCTTTTATCTTTCAGAAAGTCTATTTGTTTAAGGTTCATAAAATAAATAACTTATATGTACATATGTACAAAACCTAGAAATAGGAGATTAGATTTTAGAATGGTCCAGAAGGAAGAAGGAGCAAAGAAGAAAATAAACTTTTTCTTGGAAAGGGGTGTGCCAAATGAATGTTATTCAAATCAAGAGAATAGATGAACCAATTTGCTAGAAAGATTCTCTTATTATCTGGATTGGGATAGAGAAAGAGAAAAAGCAAGAGACAGAAAGGGAGGAAGCAATAAAGATACCCAGTGGAAAAATATTCAGTCTATTTCAATAGGTGGTACAGTGAACTTAAGAGGAAGAGCTGAGTAGCTGAGTTTCAAATATTGTATCAGACATGTTTTGCTGGGTGACTCCTCTGAGTTTCAATTTCCTCATCTGTAACAGCACCACCCTTCTAGGATTGCTGCAAGGATCAAATGAGATAACATGCATTTTATAAATCTTAAAGCAATATAAAAGTTCTAGTTATTATGAGATTTTTCATTTAGACAAATAAGGAAATATAGAAAAAATGATCAGGTTAGAACAGGTTCTTATAACTTGAGAAGCCAGTTATATTAAGTTTTAGGCCCCATGTAGGAAGGTCATGGAAGGTGACCAGAATAGTAATAGGACTGGGAATTGAATTAACAATTCACTGTTGAAGAAGTAGGGATGTTTCCCCAGGAGAAGAAAGGATTTATATGAGACTGGATAGGGAAGAGGGGAGAAAAGTTGCTTTCAAGGATTTGAAAGTTCTTGTATAGAAAATGGGCTTGGCTAGTTCTTCATTGCTCCAAAGAACAGAAGTAGGAAGAATGGATATTGGTTCCAGAAGAACATATTTCTTTTCTGAATGAAGAAAAGACACAAAAACAAAACTAAGTCCCAGGGAGAAGTTCCTCAATTTCCTTTTAACTGGTTTTATTTCTGACTTCAGTATGATTTTGCAATCAAAAATTGCCTCTGATCATTCTAATCAATAGTGGACACTCCTTTCATATCCTTCAGAACACAAGGCCAAGAGGAAGAAGAGACCTATTTCTTGCTTCTCCTCTGCTGCCCGCATTGAACAATTTTCTTCTTTTGAGGTTCATTCCTGTAATCTAGCCTAAAATATTGTTGCTATATTCTTTTAGTCTCCATGGGTAACAATGAGAATAGCTAACATTTATTTTGTGCTTTAAAGATCCTCATCATAACTCTGTGAAATAGATACAATTATTGTCTTCACTTTACAAATGAAGAAACAGACTGAGATAGCTTTAAATAATTTACTCAGGGTCACATGGCTAGTGTCAGTATTGAACTCAATTTTTCTAATTTCAAGTTCTACGCCCAATTGTCGTGTTTGGGACAATGACTTACAGATAGTTGGTAGTTGACAAATGTTAATTGATTTCCTGATTTAAAGTTTTCCTTTACATCCCTACTCCTTTTTCTATTTTCATATTTTTTTAGATCTCAATTTCTAATTGCATCTTTAAGGCAGAGGTGGGGGTAGGATGGGGGATGGCGAAGGAGGGAAAAACGGAAAAGAAAAAGAAAGTTACATGGTAACTTTATTATATAACTGAAAGGAATAGGAAGCTATAAATACTAGATTTGCAGTTTCATCTGCAAAAAAACCCCAAAATGAAATTTGCTCTTGTCTTCTCTTATTAGAAAAGACTTAAATGTTCATCTATTTATCTGATAGATAGAAAAATGCTATGTCTCCCTAAACACCGGTCTCTTAAAAAAAATCCTCAAGTCATTATTTTTGTCTCTATCACACCTATTTTCAATAATGGTCATACTTTAGATTTCACTATCTGATAATCTTGCTACATCCATGGTTTTGAACTTTGAAAGTTTCCTTTCTGTCAATAAACTCAAATCCTTCATCTACTTCCCTCTGAAATTATTCTTTCGCTTTACCATAACTTCTAGTCACTCTGTCTCTTCCTTTTGTCCCACTGTGTGAGGAGGGAATAACATCATCAATCTCTGGTGGTAAATTGGATCCAAGAAGGTAAAATAAATGCTAAGCAGAGGAATTTATTTCATCTTGAAGTTAGTGGGGAGTTCCTGAAGAGTCTTCATGGTGCGGACAGAACTGTGTACACACCACTTCTAGACCTTTTCTAATTTGATCCTCTCTACAACTCCTGATGATGTTCAAATGAGATACATTTTAGCTTCTTCCTATATTAGAAAGTAAGTAAATTTTTTACTTTTTTAGTCCTTTGTCATTGTTACTTAATGTGTGCTTTTTCATGTTTTTCTGAACTTCTTTGAACTTCAGACAAACATCCCTTGTCTTCAGGAATACTTGGAAAGAAGCTTTCATAAAAGCTCTGTTTTGCCCCTCTAGGATTTTATTTGGATAAATTATAGTTTTGTTTTCTGGAATATTGTATTCTAAGATATTTTTCTTTTAGTGGTGATTACTAAATCATGTATAATACTGGATGTGACTTCTTACTAATTGAAATTTCTCGCTGCTTGTAGTATTTTTCTTTTGATCTGGAAGTTTTGGATTTTGTCTATAATGTTCTTTACAGTTTTCATTTTTTTTTTTTTTAGGGCGGGAGATGAGAAGTATATTATTTTTCTACCTTGCCCCATGCTTCTAGGAGATTTAGACAATTATCTTTGAAAATTTCTTTCTAGGGTTGTTATTTCTTTTTTTTTTGTTGGTCATAGCATTTAGATTATTCAGGGATTCTGAAAATTTTTTTCTTCAATTTGTTTTCCAGTGCAGCTCCTTTTATCTATTGGGTAACATATTTTCTTCAATTTTTTTCATGTGTTTATTTTGTGTAAAAACATTTTTTTGTTATCCCATGAAATCATTAATTTTATTTGGTCTATTTTGATTTGAAGGGAGTTTGTTCCTAGGACAAAGTTTTATACCTCTTGTATAATCCCATTCCAATTATTTATTTATTTTATACCATAGCTCTGATTTTCCCCCATATTTTTTCCCTTTCCTTTTAGCACTCTTATTTCATTTATAAAATCATTGTTAAATTCTATTTTTATACCTCCCTCTTCTCTTCCAGGAATTCTGCTTGATTTTTTGACAAAACTGTGTTTTTTTTTTCTTTGAGGCATTGCTTATAGATGTTTTGGGGCCATTATCTTTTTTGGGGTTTGTGTCTCAAGTAATCCTATCATTATCATAGATTTTCTTTCTTGTCTTTTTTTGGGGGGAGTGGGAGAAGGTTTCTTCATTCTTCCATTTTTTTTTTTTCTTAACTTCATACTTGATTTTAAGCCTGGGATTTGATTGGTCCTGTTGTTACTTTCTTGGGTTACCAAATGTTATGTTTATTCTAAGATTTCAGGTCCAGCTCAGGCTGGGGTCCCGCAAACTTTCATTGCTCTCAAATTGGTCTAATTCAGAGCAAAATCTGAATGCTGCACACACTGGTTTAAGTTCTGCATATTCCTGTCATGGAATTTGGTCTGATATATATATATATATATATATATATATATATATATATATATATATATATATATATTTCTACCTAGCTGCCCCCAACATTCATTTTTGTAAGATTTTGAGTTTTAACCTTCCCCCTTCCTTCCTTCTCTCTCTCCACAAGACAGCAAGAAAACTGATATATATCATACATATACAATCATGATAAACATATTTCCATTAGTCATGTTGTGAAAGAAAAATCAGAACAAAAAGAAAAAAAAACACAAGAAAGGAATATTAAAAAAAAAGTGAAAATAATATGTTTCAATCTGCATTCAGACTTTATAACTCTTTCTGTGGATATGGATAACATTTTCCATTACAAGTCTTTTGGAACTGTCTTGGATCATTGTATTTACAGGAAGAGCTAAGTCTCTCATAACTGATAACCACATAGTAGTCCTGCTACAGTGTTCTGGTTCTGTTCACTTCATTCAGTATTAGTTCATAAGTTTTCCTGTTCATTGTTTTATATTGAACAATGGTATTCCTTTACATTCATATACTTGTTCAGCCATTCCCCAACATGTGATTCCCATAAATTCCAATTCTTTGCCATCACAAAAAAGTTGCTATAATATTTTTGTACATGTGAGTTCTTTTTCATTGTTATGATTCTTTGAGATACAGACTAGTAGTGGTACTGCTGGATCAAAGGGTACACACACCAACAAGTCATTTGTTCCAATTTTCTCTCATTTTTTCCAATATTTATCATTTTTCTTTTCTGTCATACTAGCCACTCTGATAGGTGTAAGATGGTAGTCAGGATTGTTTTAATTTGTAGGTCTCTAATCAATAGTGATTTAGAGCATTTTTATGTGACTAGAGAGAACTATAATTTCTTCATCTGACAATGATCTGTTTATATATTTTGACTATCAATTGGGCAATGACTTATATTTTTATAAATTTGATTCAATTCTCTGTATGTTATAGAAATGAGGCCTTTATCAGAAATACTGGCTATAAAAATTATTTCCCAGCTTTCTGCTTTCCTTCTAATCTTGGTTGCATCGATTTTATTTGTGAAAAACATTTGTAATTAATGTAATCAAAATTATTTATTTTTCATTTCATACTGTTTTCTATCTTTTCTTTAGTCATCAATTCTTCTCTTTTCTATAAATCTTACAGGTAAACTATTCTTTGCTCTGTTTGTTACGGTATCATTTTTTAAGTGTTGAGATTATCAAATGATTTCTGTTAGTTTTATTACTGATGTGGTCAATTGTGGCAAGAGTTTTCTTGATATAGAGCCAGCCCTGCATTCCAGGTATAAATCTCACTTAGTCATAGTGTGTATTATTTTTCTAATAAGTTGTTGTAATCTCTTTGCTAATATTTTATTTAAAATTTTTGTATCGATATTCATTAAGTAGATTGATGTGTACTTTTCTTTCTCTGTTTTGGCTCTTCCTGGTTTATTTATCAGTATGATGTCTGTGTCATAAAAGGAATTTGGCAGGACTCCTTCTTTATCTATTGGTATTAGAATTAATTGTTCTTTAAATACTTGATAGAAGTCATTTTTAAGTCCATCTAGCCATGGAGATTTTTTCCGTAAGGAGTTCATTGATGACTTGTTCATTTTTTCCCTAAGATGGAACTATTTAAGTAATTTATTTTCTCCTCTGTTAATCTGGGCAGTTTATATTTTTGTAAATGTTCATTTCAATTAGATTGTCAGATTTGTTGGAATACAGTTGGGAAAAATAGTTCCTAATTATTGCATTAATTTCTTCTTAATTGGTGATAAATTCATCTTTTTATTTTTTGATGCTGATAATTTTTTTTCTCTCCTTTTTCTAATCAAAGTAACCAAAGGTTTATCTATTTTGTTGGCCTTTCATAAAACCAACACTTAATTTTATTAATTAGTTCAATGCTTTTCTTAGTTTCAATGTTATTCTTTCCTTTGAGTTTCAAAATTTGTAATTTGGCATTTAATTGGGGATTTTAAATTTGTCCTTTTTCTAACTTTTCAAGTTACATACCCAATTTATTGATCTCCTCTTTCCTTATTTCATTCATGTAACTATTTATAGACATAACATTTCTCCCAAACACTGCTGTGGTTGCATCCCATAGATTTTAGTATGTTGTCTCATTATTGTCATTGTCTTAGATGAAATTATTTATTGTTTAAATGATTTGTTGTTTGACCCACTCATTCCTTAGGACTGGATTGTTTGATTTCCAATTAATTTATAGTCTAGCTCTCCATTGCTCTATATTATTCATAATTTTCTTTTTTGTATCATGATCTGAAAATGATGTTTTCTATATGTGTGTATATATGTGTATGTATATATATAAAATTATTTTCTTAATTTAGTTTTTGTACTTTCCTTTCCATTTGGCCAATTCTACTTTTTAAGGAGTTGTTTTCTTCTGTCAATTTTTGTGCTTCCTTTTCCAAGCTGTTGATCCTTTAAAAAATAATTCTCCTGCATAACTCTCATTTCTTTCCCTAATTTTTCTTCTGTCTCTCTTACTTGAATTTAGAAATCCTTTTTGAGCTCTTCCAAGAGTTCCTTTTGGGCTTAAGGCCAATTTGTTTTTCCCTTTGAGGCTTAACACATAGGCATTTTGACACTGTTGTTCTTTTCTGAGTTTGTATTTTGATTTTCTCTATTCCATAATAACTTTCTATGGTCAGAATTTTTTCCCCTAATTTTTAAAAGGTGAACTCTGCTTTTGTGTGTGTGTGTGGGGGGGGGAGGGGATTAAGGAGCCTGATCAACTGACTTTGTGCACCAGGGTCTCATGTGTTTGTGGTTTGCCCACTACACTGAAGTACCTTAGCCTAGTAGTGCTTGTTATCCTGGGGTTGAGGGACTTGTGATTAGCTTTCTGTAGTGGAGTTGGATGCTTCAGAGCTGGCTTGCTTTCTGTTAGTGTGCTAAATCCAGATTTAGGGTTCTTGGTTTCCGACCTGTGTTGTGATTAAGAGCTTCCTCTTGGTTTGCCTGGACACAATCAGTGATGGGCAGAGCTCCCTTTTTTCACAGATCTTTTCTGAAATCCTTCTAAAACTATCTTAAGCTGGTAAATTGTTTTGTTCCATGTTTTTGTGGGTTATGGCACTCCAGAATCTGTATCTGAGGGAAACTGGGGATACCTCAGACAACTTCCTGGCTTCTCTCTGCCATCATGGCTTTGCCAAGAATATTTTCTATTAAATATTTCTTATTCTATAAATTGAGTAAATTATTATTATTATTATTATTTTTGCTAAAAACTAACCGATTTAGCTAACATTTGCTAAATCAACAACCAGCTGATTTTTGACACAGATCACACCAGTGGAGACTTTGGAGTCCTAGTGATGGCAACACAGTCATACAAAGTTACCCCAGAATACTCAAAGGAGCTGCAGTAGCCATCAGCCTCCTGTAGATCACAGAGCACAAGTGAAAGTATGAGATTGGAGAAAGGAAGCAGGACTTCAACCTCCCTCTCTTCTCTCTTTTTCCCACCACAGTTTTTTACACCTCAATGGGGGAGAGCCTGACCCTCAGTTTGTAACAAACAAGCAAATAAATAAAATATTATAATGCATTAATATGAATTTTCATGGGTAACACATTTTTTCATGTGTCCCTAACCCCTTTTTGGGGGTAACACAGAAGAAATTCTAAGGATATGAATCAATCTGTTTCTCTTACTGGTGTGTTCTTTCTGTCAATTGGGAAGACAGGCCTGGATAAGTCAAGCTTCATTCTCCTACTTCTGCTTTTGAGTCTATGGACTTTGCCACCTTGACTAAGTTGCTTTCTTCCTGAACTTTCATCCTCCTGGGGCCTTGTAGAACAGCCTTTTACCATGTTTATTCCCTTTCCCATAATTGATGAAATTCTTTTGGGGAACTACATTTTGTGAATCAGTCCCCACTAACTTGATTTCATTCTCCTCCCATTTGAGCTTTTGAGTCTCTGGATTTTGCCATTATGCTTTATGTAAGATTATAAGGGACTATTTTTCCTTTTGTTTGTATTTTTTTCTAGTGCATTATAGCACAATGCCAGAATTGTTAAGTACTTAATAAATGCTTGTTGTTTACATTTTATCTGAATAGGCAGAGAAGGAGAAGCAGAACTTGTCAATAATAATTTCAACAATTATTCTATTTCCAATAATCAAAGAAACAAAATAAAATAATTTTGTTATATCACTATGTACCCATGAAATTGGCAAGGCAAATTAAAAGTGACAATTTAATTTTGGTGGAGTTTAGAGGATAAGGTATACTAGCATCATTCTAGGAGAATTGAAAATTGGTGCAATTTTCTTTTAGTTAGCAATCTCACAATACATATCAAGTGAAAAAATAAAGACTAAATCTTCTTGTCCAATGAACACATTACTGGGACCTTATTCAAAGGATGCATTTTTTTAAAAAGGCTAATTTGTAATGTATCTATAATTTTCCCATGGACAATAATGAAAAATTTTTTAAAATGTATATATCTAATATTTGGGGAATGTCTGAAAAATCTGTGCTATAAAAATGTAATAGTGTATCTTTGTATCCTTAACAATGATGAATTTTGTGCAAAGTAAAGAAAGCAGAATTGTCAGATTAATACCATATTATTGTTGACTGGCAATGTAAAAACAATACTAACAGGAGACCTTTAGACAACTGCCATTGCACTGATAAAGAATAAAGACATGGATGATGAACAAGCAACTAGAATGAATATGTTAGTGGTGCAGGACAGAATGCTGGACTCAGTGTTAAGATTGTTTTTCTGTTTAAATCTGTTTAAATTCTAGCTATGTGGTCTTGGGCAAGCTATTTAACTGTTTATCTCAGTTTCCTCATCCATAAAATGAGCTGGATTTGGGAATGGCAAACCACTCTAATATCTTTGCTAAGAAAACCCAAATGGGATCACAAAGAGTGAGACCTTGTTCAGTAGTGTTTGGTTTTTTTTTTTAACTAAAAACTAAAAAAATAATTCTAATTACATGAATATTTTAAGTTGGGGAAGATTTCCTATTCTTTCTATATTTTTTTGAGCAAAGAGTTAATTTTATGTAACAGTCTGAGTGTAGCTTGAGTTTTTAAGTTCTTAACAAGACAGGGTGTAGATGAAGAGGATAGGAATAGGATACTCTCCAAAGACCTTTTACAATCTACATTTATGATTCTATTCATCTTCCATGGGAGTTTAATCAGATAAGTGCAACATCTGCATTTCTTACAAGTGATGACATCTACTTGAGCTACCAGCCAAATTTCTTTCAGTTATTCTCTGGTACATGCTTTTAATAAGAAGGGAATGACCAATTTATAATAGATTGTATTCCTGATGGTCACTAGAGGGCACCCAGCCTATAAAGGAAAATATTCCCACAAAATAGCCCTCAGACATATCACAGTTTAATATGAAATTGATATCTGTTAAACTCTTGTTTGGGTTCCAGCTTAATCTGAAGAGTGAAATGGAATACTGCTAAAATTTTAAAAAGGTGAAATCTACTGCATAAAATTTGAATGAGCCCCCATCCATGAAATACTTCACTCTCTCAGATTATTTCCCAGCAAATTCAACAATGCAAAGTCTTAGCAAGCTTTGATTATATAGTTAAAAAAAAAAAAGTTAGACTTGAGATTTCTCTGCAGAAACAGCAAGATTATACAATTATCAATTCTGATGGAACAGATTCTTCTCAACATTGAGACGATTTAGGCCAGTTCCAAAGATCTTGTGATGATAAGAGCCATCTACACCCAGAGAGAGTACTGTGGGAACCAAGTGTGGATCACAACATAGCATTTTATCTTCTTTCATTGTTGTTTACTTGAATTTTATTTTATTTCTTATTTTTTTCCCTTTTTAATCTTTTTTTTTTTTTAATTAGGCTGCAAGATAATTGGATAGATATGTATGCTTATATTGGATTTGTATATATATATATATATATATATATTTTACCATGTTTAACATATATTGATTTACTTGCCATCTAAGGGAGGTGAAGGGGGGAAAGAGGGAGACATTGGAACACAAGGTTTTGCAAGGGTCAGTGGTGAAATTTATCCTTGCATATGCTTTGAAAGTAAAAAAGCTTAAGTTAAAAAAAAAAAAAAAAGATTTCTCTGCAGACCTACCCCTCTCCTCATTTTCTTCTTAGATTTTTGAGTGTGAGAAGAAAGAGCTTTTAGTTCCTATTTTAGTTCCTAAAATAGGCCTTTAATTCCTGGCCTATTTCATTGTCCAGAAAGAGACAATAGCTTTCCTACTACTACCAGATTGACAGGATTCTTGCCACTATATACTTTTTATAGTCTCTATGTTCCTTGCTTCTTACTTACTCTGAAGCATCTTTTGACTGGGCTGATGTCCCTTAATCATCTGGTAGCTCATGGCACTGACAGATGCAATGACTCATGTTAGCTGACAGACTTTGCTTTTGGATGACACTGGTAGTGATATCTGTACCGTTTCAAATGGTTTTGATTTCTCATGACCACTCTCATCTCTCTCTGGATTGGGAGGAGGCTAATGAATGAAACATGCAGACATCATACCTTTATCCTATTCCTAGAACAAAAACATGAAGTGGTTTATTATCACCCTAAATAAGGATAGAAGGCCTGATTCTTCACTTACTCATTCCACTATAATCAGAAATGCTTCTGTTAGTATTTCACTTAGTATGGAGTTATAAGATCACTAAACAAGTAAAAGCTAAAAGATGGCTCTAGGTTACATATCAAAGAAAAGATTACTTAGAATCAAAAAGCAACAACAACAAAACAAAAAGACTATAAACCATATTATTTTTCTAGCCATGTGTGTCAAGTCATTGCATTGTCTTATTTATTGCCATTTTCAAGCAAGACATTTAATTTGCTCACTGAAGCATTGTAAAGGAATTAGCCAATTCCAGCTCCTCTATATCAAGGTTATTATGACACCCTAAAGTCTTCTAACATCTTTTTTTTTTTTTCTTTTTCTGAGACATCTTTGGAAATAACTCCTTTAATTGTTTTTGCTTTTTTTGTGGATTTATTGCCATAAGGACTGAGGGCGAACTCTGTGATTAGTGCCTCCTGGAAGTTATCTCTTTATTTTCTGGGGCATCTTGTCTGTTCAAAAACATTTGTTCAAATGATACTGTTTAAGTCTCAAGATTTCCCACTACCAAATGTTTTAATGACTTTTGGGCAGCTGGAAAAGTTCTAATGGTATTTTGGAGGTCCAACCATAAGGGTTGGAAAACTCATAAGAAATTGTGTCATGTCCTATTTATAATTCAGAATTTCTAGTATGAATAACCACAACTCCATGATGTAGACCCCTGAACTTAAATTTTCCTTCACTTCATTAATATCTACCAAATAACCTTTTGTTTTTTGCACCAAGAATTAAATTGAGCTTTTTATTAATTGTTACATAGAAAGGCTACCAATGTTCTTATTTATAAATTGTTTTCTAAATTTATAATACTAGTTACCAAGTTAGAGAATTATGTTGAAAAGTGTGAGGTTATTTAAGTAAAATATTACACTTGCATATATATGCTACTTCTGTTCTCTGGACCCTGATAAGCATGGCCCCTCATTACAATAAAAGTAATCAGCCTATCTATTATACAATATACTATATTAAAAATAGCTTAAGATAATATATTTCAAACTGCATTGATTCTAGAGGTAATCTAGGTCAGCCCCCTTCAGCTCTACAGGAAATTGAGGTAAAGAAAGGTTAAGAGTCTTACCCATATTTGTAGGTAGCATAACTGGGATTTGAAATCAGATTTTCTTAAATCCAGTTTATAATTTGGGAATTTTTTTCAACTTCTTTGACTGATAGCTCACACAGGGGGAAAAAATTTAGCAAATTCTGTGATAGTAACCCCATTGTAGTAAAACCTAGTTTCTACTTATTAGTGTGTAGCTTACAATGTTACAAAAAAAGTTTTATTAATTGGACATGAATGAACTAATAGTCCTGAGGATTAGTGAAAATTCTTTTTCATATTCCTAAATATAAGAACTCCTTTTACTGAATCCTCTCACTTCTTCCATCTCCCAACTCCTAGTGAACTTTAAAGTCATGTCTTTGCCTACTAACTTCTGGGATCAGGAAATGAGATAGTGTTGTATTTTTTTCTTTTTTCATTCTTTAGCTTCTTGCAGTTTCTTATCATTGTCTCATAATACCTTTCTCTCCATGTAACTTCTTGGGTAACTCATGGGTGCATTTCTCAAACACTTTAACATTTAATGACATTATCCCCTGGGCAAGAGAAGGATAAAACCTGTAGAATTTTCCTTCTGCCCTTATGTCCCCACTTACTTCCCTCTGGCTCTTTCTTCTTTTGGTTTTGTTCCCTCTTACTAAACTGTCCTGGTTAATAATCTCATTAGCCAGCTGTGCTTTCTGGCAGACACCATTCATTTCCACAAGTCTTTTGAAGGAAGAGTAAGGAAAGGGGAAATATCTCAAAATATTACAAATTTTTGAAAACAGAGAAGATATATATGGTTTTAATTGCATAATTTTTCAGAACAGTGTTCTTCATCTGCTATTAAGAGTTGACATTTCCAAAAGGGATATAAACTGTGTATGTCTTTTGACCCAGAAATACCACTACTAGATCTATATCCCAAAGATATATAAAAAAGGGAAAAGTATCTATTTGTATAAAAGTATTTAGAGCAGCTTTATGGTGGCTTAGAATTGGAAATCAAAGGTATGCCCATCAATTAGGGGAAAGCTAAACAAGCTGTGGTACATGATTATAGTGGAATGTTATTGTGCTATAATCTAGTACTCGATAAGAAATAGAAAGGTATATCAGTAGAACAGAGTAGGCATACAATCTACAGCAATAAATAAAGTAAATCTTGTATTTGACAAATGTAAAGAGTTAAATTTTAGGGATAAGAACTCATTGTGTAACAAAAATTGTTGGGAAAACTGGAAAGCAGTCTGACTGAATTTGGGCATAGATTAATATCTTACACCTTTTACCAAGATGAGATCAACATTGCTACATGACATACATAAAGAGAGTTATTACTAGAAAATTTTAGAAAAATGGAATATATTATCTATCAGATTTATAGATATTCAAACAATTTATGAATAAAAAAAGTGATAGAGAACAGAGTGAGATACAGGATGGATAATTTTTTTGTTAATGAAATGTTATCTAATACTTTTATTTGGTACCTTAGATAAAGTACATTAAATAAAAAATACATTTATTTTATAAAATACATAATACATTTATTTAGTAGATTAAATAAAATATATAGCATTAAAGAAACACCAATTATATAGCATATCCCCAAAGTCCTTGTGGGGTTTTAAGCTTTAGTAGCTTTTTAAAAAACATTATTAAAGCTTTTTATTTACAAAACATATGCATGGGTAATTTTTCAACATTGATCCTTACAAAACTTTCTCTTCCAAATTTTCCCTCCTTTTCCCCCTCTCTTCCCCTAGATGGCATGTTAAATATGTTAAAATATGTTAAATACAATATATGTATACATATTTAGAGTTATTTTGCTGCACAAGAAAAATAGGATCAAGAAGGGAAAAAAAAAAAAAAAACAACTGAGAAAGAAAACAAAATGCAAGCAAACATTAACAGAAACAACAAAAATACTCCCACAGTCCTCTTTTCCGGTATTTATGGCTCTTCATCACTGAACAATTGGAACTGATTTGAATCATCTCCTTACTGAAGAGAGCCATGTCCAGGATGGATAATTTCAATTGCATTAAATTAAAAAGTTTCTATATAAGTAAAATAAATGTAGTCAAGATTAGAAGGAATACAGAAAATTGGAAAACTGTTACAGAGATTCTCAGGTAAAGTTCTTATATGTCAAATTTAATATAAAGAACTTTATTAACTATATGAGAATGCAAGTTATTCCCCAATTGATAAATTGTTTAAGGATCTGAACAGACAGTTTTCTGATGAAGAAATCAAAGCAATTTGTAGTTATTTGTCTAAAGCATCATTTCCTCAGGAAGCATCATCCTCAGTCTACTAAAAAGTTGTTTTTTTCTTTAGCATAGTTTCTCAGTTTGACCTGTATAGTCTGCTGATACAATGGTATGTGAGATCCTTTCAGAGATCTCCCTCATATAGAATTCTGCAATAATGGTGATCATTCCTGTGGTGTTAAGCTAGGGATTTTTCACCTAGCTTATATCTATCCAGTCTTGTCATTTGATTGTAATTAATAGTCTTTCTAATAAGATGTTACATGGTGGAATTATGTTGTATTTATATACCTGTGAGAAGCCAAGGTTACCTTTATGCCCTGATGATTACTATGAGATATCAGTAGAAGATGATAACATTAAATATAATAATCTCTTATTATTTTTTGATATTTTAGCAGCAGTGTAGTAGAGTGTATTGATGCTCACATTCAGAACTACCTAGGTGTAAATGCCTCTTCTTATATTTACTGTCTTACCTTAGTTATATCATTTAAATTCCATGTGCTATGCTGAGACTTCTATATTTCATTCCTTTTTCTCAGTAACTGACTTGCCTCTCTGACAAGACCCCAGTGCTTTGGTAGACTTCACTCTTGGAAACTTCACTGTCCTGATTGAACTTACTATGCCTTTATATTTCTGGAACCATATTTGAAATAGTTCCACTATTGTTCCTAGAAAGATTGTGTCATATATCCCCCTTACCATCCCAGCATCTTTCTGAACTAAAATATCCCTCATTGGCAACCTTACTGATTATCTCTCTTTATTGCAACCTAAGTTCCTTAAAGGCTATTTTTTATTTTGTTTTTATATTATTAATACCTACTATAATGCTTGGTATATTAAGTGTTAATCACTTTTTCATGGGTAGCTAAATGGTATGGTAGATGGAGCACTGAGTCTAGAGTCAAGAAAACCTTGAGTTCAAATTTGTCCTTAGAGTCTTTTTAACTGTGTGATGCTGGGAAAGTCACTTAACTTTAGTTTGCCTCAGTTTCTTCACCTGAAAAATGAGCATATTAATCATATGAGGTTGTTATGAGGATCAAATGAATGATGATTTTAATGTGCTGGGCATAATTATCGACTATAGAAACGCTAACTATTATTATTTTTATAATTTATTTATTCATGTATTCAATTATTAAGCCACCAAAAAAAAAAAAAAAAAAAAACCTGTTGGTTGCCCAGAAGGAATTCTCATGCTGATGAAATTATGGGTCCTTCTCCTATCACATCTAGTTTATCACTTTATAGTTGAAAATTTTTTTCACTATCTCTTTTCATCCTTAATAAAACAGTAAAGTAACTATGTATGGTATTTGGATTCCAAATTAAGTAAGCTACTAATCCAAGGTCATCCACCCAATTTTGAAATGACAAGGGCAGTAGTTAAGGAAAGTAGTTTAGGAAGTTCTTCTTTCTTTAGAACTTACAATGCCTTTGCTAGATAGAGTATTGCTCCTCCTGAGAAATTTGCATTTTAAAAGAAGACCTCAGGGAGAAGATAATGTTTACTCAAAGAATTATGATGTTATCATTTAATTAAAATGTTCCAGTTTCTTATTAACAAGGATTGTACATCTCCCAGTCTCTGTTCTCCAAACTGAGAAAAATATTGCAACCAATCTGAGGCCCTCTAAACTGTGCTCTAAACATGGTCTGCAGCACTCTATTAAAATATTAAGGTTAAAAACAAAATCCAACTTTTTGAAAGCGAAAAGGCACACCCGTATCTTCAGTAATGAAAGTTAGATACTGTGGCACACAGATCACAGAATCTTGGAGTTTGAGAGTCGGAGGGGGCAAAACAAAAAATCACTCTTACTTCCTAACAAATGCACATTCAGTTTCTCCTGGATGGTCTTGAGGTCTTTAAGACACCAAGATCAGGAAAATATTGATTACTAGCAAACTTTTTTCAGGTACCTCAAATTATAGGATTACAGATTCACAATTGGGACAGATTTTAGAGGCCATCTAGACCATTCCTCTCATTTTACAGATAATAATACAGATAATAAATAAGTATTATCTGTATATACTGAGGTCATAAAATTAGTAAATGGCAGAGATCAAATTTGTACCCGTCATATCCTTCCAAATCCATTGTTTTGTAAATCAAATTAACTTTATGTGTTCACTGTCTTTCTTGCCTATAAGTTTGGCTTATTTCAAAGTAGGAAACATATGGCTCAGTGGATAAAATACTAGACTTGGAAACAGCAAGACTAAAGTTCAAATTCAAATGCTACCACTGCCACTAACTTCCATCAGTCTCGGTTTCTTCATTTAAAAAGTGGGTATGATAATAGCACTTACATCAGAGGATTGTGCTGAACTTCAAAGTAACATTTGTAAAGTGTTTTGTAAACCTTAAAGTGCTATATAAATGCTAGCTATTATTATTGTTATGAAGTTTAAAAACAAAGATGAAAAAATAGAGGCATTTCAGATTGTCATGTTAAAAAGGAAATCAATGGGTTTTCAAAAGTTGAATTTCTACGTATTAATGTTTGGAAAAGAAGTTAATTCTTGGGACAGCAAAATCAATAAAAACTGAGGTGTAATGACAAAGCAGAACCAGGATAAATGAAGTGGTAGATAGAGATATTCCTGTAATTCATCATTTATTTCTAATTCTGTTTTTCGATTTCTAAGTCTTCTGAGTCCAATGTGAACCTATCCTTCTTCTTGCCTTATTTCTAGCTCATATAATAATAGCTTAAATTTATGGTAATAAAGTCCAATCATGAATAATATCACATTTGATTTTCACAGCAACCCTGAGTAGTAGATTGGACACTAGTTATTATTTCTATTTTTCAAGTGAGGATACTGAGGTTTTAAGAGTTTGAGGAATGCTAGGGTGTGAAAGCTATGTCCTGTGGCATTTTATCACAGGTCTGCCTACTTTAAATGCACACTCTTATCACTGCTCCATGAAAATTTAAGCATTTCTTAGTAAATGCAAAATTTTTGCTTTTTTCCCTTTAAGTCACAAAACAGCAGTCAGCATTGATGCCATTTGATTTTGACTGCAGGTCCAATTTTAATTCTACTCATGACACCACACTGCCTTCCTCCAATGTGCTAGATCTTCTTTTTGCTCTGTGGTTTTACTGTAGGCTATTCCAGTTTGGCCCTGAGCATCTCTACTCTTAATAGTCTGTTAGGACTGCATATGGGAAGTCATAACCTAGTAAACAGAAGCACCTTAGTTACCAAATCATTTTCTTTTTTTGAGGGGTGGTTGAAATTTTTGATGAGGAGAGGTCTGATCTTGGTGGTCATTAACAGCACATCCCACATAGTCTTCTTCTATCTACAGCACTTACTCCATCTGTTTATATGCAAATATCCATCATTCCATTAACACATTTCTACAAATTAAAATCAACTCCTTAGGATAAGTTTGGGGACCTTGCTTGGGGCAATGTAACACAAGCAGAATATAGATATATTTAAATTTCCTAGTGGATAAAATACTGAGTTCAAACCCAGTTTCCACATTTCCAAGCTATGTGACCCTGGGTAAATTACAACTTATATTTTTAATAGTCCCCTCAACTAATGGGGCGAATAATAGTACTTGATATGAAGATCAAATAAGAAAATTATCATTTGCTTAGTACAATGCCTTAAACATTTGTCTTTCAATTGTTTTTCATTCATGTCCCATTTTTCATAAACCCATGTGAATTTTTGTTTTGTTTTGTTTTTGGCGAAGCTACAAGAGAGGTTTGCCATTTTCCTCCAGCTCATTTTATTGATGAGGAAATTAAGGCAAACAGGTTAAGTGACTTGCCTAGGATTACACAGTTAGTGTCTGAAACTGTATTTGGACTCAGGAAGATATATTCCTAATTTTAGGACCAGCATTCTATCTACTGGGCCAAGTACCTGATCTTACCACATAGTAAGTGCTTAATAAATGCTTATTTCTTCCATCATAAGGTTTAGATTTGAGAAAGAACTTTCATAAAAAGGTCTTTCAGGTAGCCCATCTTTTCATTCTTCATTTTAAAGATAAAGAAAATGAGTTTCAGAGAAAAAAAAAGTGACTTTCCTGGTGACATATAGATGATGAGTGGCAGCCATAGAATTTGAATCTGCTCCTCTAATACCATACTGGGTACCCTTTCTATTCCACCACACACTGGTCTAATTGAAATATTGAGATCATCCTAAAGAACTCCTGACGACCCAGTGGAAAGCACTGTTAGCCCATTTATTTGTCCTTAATTTAAGAACAATTTAACTCAATGAACATTTAGTAATTATTATATGATTAGCATTGTGCTAATTTGAATATTGCTTATTTTCACAGAAATTAGAGTATGGGAGCAGGGTATGATGATTATAATCTTAATAAAAGCTAGTGTTTATATAGCCTTTTTTTCTTTCTTTTTGTAGAGACCATCAGTCAAGGTTAAGTGACTACCTAGGGTCAAATAGCCAGTAAGAAAACCTCTTGACTCCAGTGCTCTATCTACTGTGACATTTTGCTGCCTTTGAATTTTTATAGCCTTTTTAATTTTTGCAAATCACTTTAAAAATATGTCATTTGATCTTCACAACAGCCCTGTGTATAAATTATATTATTATTCTCATTTTTTATAGATGTGGAAACAGGCTGGAGAGGTTAAGTGCCATGCTCAGAGTTACACAACTATTAAGTATCTAAGACTATAATTTTAGGCTTCCTGACTCTAATTCAAGAACTTTATCTACTGGGAAACCTAGATACCTAAATATAATGCACAATACAAAACATATCCTCCAAAATGGCCAATAAGAAATTCATCAAAAGGATGTGAACAGAGTGTTGATTTTATATAGTACCTTTATATTCATGCTCTAATATAATATATCTGTGTAACCTTGGATAAGACACAATTTCCCTCAATCTCAGTTCTCTTTGAGGTTAGTATAACAGCTATTATTAATCCCATTTTCCAGATGACAAGACTGAATCTGAGAGATGAAATAACTTAATTAGGACAATACAGCCACTAAATATGAGGGACAGAAAGTGAACTTTAGTCTTTCTGACTCCAAGCCCAAGATTTGTTAATTATCCTGAATCTCTCTCTATTGATTGCCCAAGCTTGGGAAGAGAGAAGATGATGGTCAGCAAAGGCTTTCTGGGAAAGGAACTTAATAATCCTTTGAGTCTAAATAGATATAAGAAATTAAATGTTGCATTGTTTATTGCAGAAAGACAATACTTTCGTAAACGCATTAGTTATGTTGAACCCTGTCAATTATTATCCCCACTGCAATTATTGTAGAGAAAATACAGAATACTAGGGACAGCTAGGTGGTATAATGAATAGGGGATGGAGGACCTGAGTTAAAATCTAGTCTCAGATATATGACAGTTATTAGCTGTGAGACCCTGGAAAAGTCACTTAATGCTTCCCCTCTTCCCACCAAAAAAAGAAAATTCAGGATGCTAGTATCAAATAGCTTGATTTGTGATATCCAAACAAGATATTGATTCTCCAGAATGCAGTTGTTTAAAGATGGAGGTGATGATGGATGAGCTCAGTGTGAAAATACAAGAGACAGGAGGAATACTGAGTATAACAACTAATAATTGGCCGGTATAAATGGAGTGTATGGCGGGGAGTAGAGTAGAAGGAAATTGGAAAGTTAGGAAGGGATCAGATTGTAAAAAGCTTCAAATGTCAAATAGAACTTCAGATTGTTCCTGAGCTAATAATATTTAATGGCAAATCGAAGGAGGATTCTATTATTTCCAGCTCCATAGGAGATTGTGTTTTGAATAATTCAACTTAAAAATCAGCACGGGGCATGAGAATTAACCCAACATTGGGTGTAGAATTAGAGCTGTCTATAAATGAAATGGCCAACCTTAGGGGGTAACAAGTTTTCCATCACCACAAGTCTTTCAGTAGATACTGGAGAATCTAATATTGTGAATGTTGTAGACAAGAAATCATTATTTAGATTGGGGTTAGACTAAATAATTTCTGAGCACTCTTCTATTTCTGTAATTCTATAATAATAACAACAATCAATCAAAAAATTATTAAGTACTTATCATATGTCAGGGACTGAGCTAAATAATGGGGATACAAAGAAGGGCAAAATATAAGCTCCCTACCTTAGAGTAGCTCCTCAGAAAATGGAGAAGACAACATGTAAACAATAATGTACATATAAGATATAGCCAAGCTAACTGAAAGGTCATCTCAGAGGGAATGCCTCGGCAGCTAAAGAGAAAAGGAGGAGAAGATCTTTGGAAGATGGGATTTGAGATGGGAAGGAGATCTTAAAGGAAGTTAGGAAAATAAAAATCTGGACCTGAGGAGGGAAAGCATCCCAGGCATGGAGTTCATGGAGTACAAAAGCACAAAAGTTAGGAGATGGAATGTTGGATGAGAGAACTAGAAAGAATGTCACTCTAAGTGAAGTGGAAAGAGGCTAGTAAAGTAGATGGAGACAGGAAAGTTAGGAAGGGAACCAGATTTGTGAAGAGCTTTCACATGCCAAACAGGACTCTATATTTTTTCTTAAGCATGATAAGGTTCATGGGGGTGAAGGGAAAAAAGGACATTCCAGGCATGGAAATCAGACAAAGAAAATGCCCACAATTAGGGGATGGAGTAATGTGTTTGAGGAACAGTGAGGAAGTCAGTGGATAGATATTAGGAAATATTATTTGTGCATCATTGACAAGGGGCAGGTAGATGGAGCAGAGAAAAGAGCCTTGGGCTTGGAATAAAAAAGATTAATCTTTCTGAGTTCAAATCTGGCCTCAGACACTTATTATCAGTGTGACTTTGGGGCAAGTCACTTAATTCTGTTTGCTTTGGTTTCTTCATGTGTAAAATGACCTGGAGAAGAAAATGGCAAACCACTCCAATATCTCTATCAAGAAAATCCCAAATGGAATCATGAAGAGTCATATATGACTGAAGTAATTGAACAACAAAACAATATATTATTGATTTTAGTAATTGACTATGATAATTAGGAACAGGGAAAAGCCTAATGTGACAAATGTTTGAACATGGAATATGATGATGACACTGATAGGATGGATGAAGTACAGAAATACTTTAGCAATGAAATATAATTCATCAAACCTGAGTGGGGGGATCCTGCTTTTTTATCTTTGGGAAAATTGTCATTGTAAATAAAAGTTTCTTATTGGTACTTTGTCCTCAAACTTAAGTTTATTGAGTATATGTATGATGGGAGTGACATGGTCAAGCTGTTGATTGAAGAAAATCATTTTGTCAGTTGAGTGAAGAATGGATTGGGATAGGGAAAGATAAGGCAGAAAGACCAATGAGTTGACTCTTTCAATTGACTAGGAGAGTTTTGTGAAGGCCTGTACAAGAATGGTGACTTTATGAGAGGAGAGAAAGAAAGGAAAAACGTTTTGAAAGTTTTGAATGACAAGATTTGACAATAGACTGAATATGAGGGGTGAGTTCACATGAGGATTTGGTGGTTACACTTCCTTGACAAAATAGTAGGCAAGTGAGAAAGAGGAAAAGAATAGGTAGAAGGTGGGGAATAGTGAGTTCTTTTACAGTCGGAGTCAATTTTGTGCCTGGATACAAAGCACAAAACATATTTGAGAATATATCCTCAAATGATGCTGGGAAGTGTTCTGCTTGGGAGGGGAGCTTACCTGTAATGTGGGCTATTGACCAGTCAAGCAAGGAAGCATTTATCTTTTATGGACCAGGTACTGTATAATATTGTGGGGTTACAAAGACAAAAGTGAAATAAATCTATAGTCTGATAGGCTATACATTCTAAAACTATATGGCGTCCTCTTTTAAGTAATAATTCCCTCTGTTTCTGCTGCTGCTAATTTAGAATGGACTTTCTTCTGTATTTAAAATGTTGTCAGCATTCTCTAAATTTAAGAGTTCTAGAGCTGAGCCCGATCATTCCAGTTTGGTTGTGTCTTTGATTATAACTTTATATAATAAAATAGATATACTAATATAAAAATCAACTCTATCTAGTAGCAATATGCCTTTAATAGGAACTTTTTTTTTAAAGGTCCATTTTGGTTATTTTTAGAATATTGTCAGCATCATAAGAAAATTTTTGACAAAACAATTTGTTTTTCCCTGGTAAGGAGAATAGACAAGTGATGATTAAGGTCAAAAAGTTGGTTCCTCCCATTTCAATAAACCCTTTCTGTTCCTGAAACAAACCAGCTCTGTTCAGATTGGATCAATGAAAGTGCTTGGAGGAATGACTGCACATTTTTTTTTCTGTTTTTTTTTATTCCTTTGTTAATTTTTGAGAATCAAAATTATTTTGTTATAAATCATTTGACACCAAAATTAATACGGGGTATGTTTAATTGCTTTGTGGCATTTTTACTGACAAGGGAGTACAGTAGGAAGCCTGCATGTATTTTGACAAAAAAGAATGGCTTCATTAGCTATATTTAGCTACCACCCTTTTGTGGAAAATTTTGAAAAAAATATCTATGTAAGCAGATTCTTATCCTTTGCAATTCGTTAGGAACTTTCTAAGGGAGAAGAAGTAGGAGGATAGGAATAGGAATGGCATATTTATTTGTTCTTTTAAAAGAATTTACCACCAACTTCAAGGTTTCTTTCCCTTATGGCTAAATTAAAATTGTTCTAACTGTCTATTTAATCAATCTACTTAGACCCTCAGAATAGTTTAGAAAAGGGAAGGGGAAAAAAGGCCCGTGAAATGTGAATTTTCTAGGAAATGCATCCTCTACTGATTAAGATTAATCAGAAAATATGTGTCATGGGTGACTACATATGAAGAAATATGCTTGATGCTATGAAGCAGATGTAAGATATATCAGCAATAGTTCCTTCCCTCAAGAGATTTTTTATCTAATTGGATGGTTGGTATTCAGTAGTTTTAGTTACATGTGACTTTTTGTGATCCCATTTGGGATTATCTTAACAAAAATACTGAAGTGAATTGACATTTCCTTCTGTATCACATTTACAAGTGAGAAAACTAAGGCAAACAAGTGATTTACTCAGGATTACACAGCTAGGAAGTATCTGAGGCTGGATCCAAACCCATACCTAATTCCCAGTCCAATATCCATGGTGCTACCAGTTGTCCCAGTAAACAAGAGAAGAATTTATTAATAACAATAAAGATAATAATGTTTAAGACATCACAAGATAGTATTTTGTTTGTTATCAAATGAACGGTATTGATCTATATTTTCTGCACTAATTTTTCTGCAAAAGATTTTTTGATCAGAAAACATGAAGAACCCAGAAATGATCACCTGACAAACCCAAGAGTATGAAGAACCTTAGTAATAAAGGGAAACTTGCTGGTAATTTTGGATGAGTATCGAAAAAAAATTGTGACTATCTTTAATACTGAATATTGTCTTATATGATTATCATTTTGAAATATACACTATATATAATATAATTAATTATATATGTAATATAATTAATATTGCCCAGGATGTCAAGGTTTTATGGAATACACTTTGAGAAATGTCATTCAAAGTGTTATGAATTGACAGCATGATGACTCATTGTGGACTAGTAAATGTAGGATAGTTTCAAAGAAGGACAAGCTTTGAAGTGGATTGTAAAAGATGATTAGGGATGGATGTCATTGAGGGCCTAATGAATTATGTCTGGTACTGTACTAAGAACTGGGCATATAAAGAAAAGAAAACAAAAATGTCTTGATCTCAAAGAGCTTTCAGGTTAATGAGGAGATGGTTAACATGCAATAACTACATATGGACAATATATGGACAAGATAAATTGGATGTAAACTGAGAAGGAAGACACTGAGTTGAAGAAAGATTGGGAAACTCTTCTTGTAGTAGGGGAAACTTAGCTGACACTTAAAGAAAGCCAGGAGGTAGAGTTATGGAGAGAGAAGATTCCAAGTATGGTAAATGTTCAGGATAATAAGATAAGAGTGTCATGTTTGAGAAACAGCAAGAAGGCTGATGGACAGAGATAAGAAACATTATTTGTGTATCATTGATAAGATTTTAGAAACTGATAGGTGACAAAAAGGGAAGAGTCACACATTGCAAAGTTTTGAACACAGAAGATGGGATTAATGACAGTGACATAAAATTAATGAGGTCAGGAGATACTTGAGAAGTAAATCAACATTCATTCAACATAGATATTTTAAGCATAGTCAGATTCCTACTTTTCTTAATTTATCCTTGAGAACATTTTTTTTTTTTTTTTTACTGTGGATTGGTATCTTTTTTTTTTTTAAATAATAGCTTTTTTATTTTCAAAATAGGCAAAGATAGTTTTCAATCTTCACTCTTGAAAAATCTTGTATTTCAATTTTTTTCTCCCTCCCTTTCCCTCCCCCCTTCTCTAGACAGCAAGTAATCTAATATGTAAATATGTGCAATTTTCTATACATATTTCCATATTTATCGTGCTACACTAGAAAAATCAGATCAAGAAGGAAAAAAATTGAGAAAGAAAACAAAAAGCAGGCAAATTACAAAGAAGATAAAAATACTATATTGTGATTCACATTCAATCCCCATACTCCTCCCATCTGGCTGTAGATGGCTCTCTCCATCACAAGTCTATTGGAACTGGTCTGAATCGCCTCTTGAAAAGAGATACATTCATCAAAATTGATCATCACATAGACTTATTGTTTGCTCCATATAATGAATGTTCTGTTGCTTTTACTTACTCCACTTAGTTCATGTAAGTCTCTCTAAGTCTCTCTGAAATCATCAGGCTAATCGTTTCTTATATAACAATAATATTCCATAACATTTATATATCATAATTTATTCAGCCTTTCTCCAACTGATGGATATCCACTCAGTTTCCAATTCCTTTGATCTACAAAAAGAGCTGCTACAAACATTTTTGCACATGTGGGTCCTTTTCCCTTTTTTATGATCATTTTGGGATACAGACTCAGTAGAGACACTGCTGGAGCAAAGGGTTTGCATAATTTGATAGACCTTTGGGCATAGTTCCAAATTGCTCTCCCAAATGGTTGGATCAGTTCACAACTCTACCAACAATGTATTAGTGTCCAGTTTTTTCATACTTTCTCCAACATTTATCATTATATTTTTCTGTCATCTTAGCCAGATTGATATCTCTTTACCTGTATCTACTCTCTTCAATTTTCACCAGAACATATTTCAAATAAGAGAATAAAAATGGATTTTGTGATTGGATGAGAATCTTTATTGTTTATATCATTGCACATTTTCTATTTTTACAAAAATCTATCTGACCCTTAAAAAGGGAGAACATCCGTAAGGACAATCAAATATAGCAATGAGCTTACAATGTAGCAAGCTTGATTTTTACATCCGATCATCAGGGGTGCCAAGAAGCTAATTATACAGACCTTTTCCATTTAAATAACTTTACTACCCAGAAAATATAGCATTAAAAAATCCTGCCTTAATGTAGTTTAGGAGCTTTAGTAGTATACTAGAATATCTGGGACACCAAATAGAATGGAGACAAAAATTGCTCTGACCTGCTGTTTTGAATGACAGAACATTCCTTCCTACTCTCTTTGCTCCCTTCCTCTCTTGCTCCCTCCCTCCCTCCTTTCTTTCCTTCCCTCCCTTTATCCCTTCTTTCCCTCCTTCCCTCCCTCTCTCCTTTTAACCCTTCTCTCTCCCTTTCTCTCCCTTTCTCTCCCTTCCTTCCTTCCTTCCTTCCTTCCTTCCTTCCTTCCTTCCTTCCTTCCTTCCTTCCTTCCTTCCTTCCTTCCTTCCTCCATTCTTCCTTGCTTGCTTCCTCCCTCTATTTCTATCCCTTCCTTTCTCCCTCCCTTTATTTCTCTCCCTCCCTTTCTTCCTCCTTCTTTCCCTCTCTCCTCCCTCTCTTTCTCTCCCTTTTTCCCTCTTTCCCTCCTTCCTTCTCTTCTTTCCTTCTTCCTTTTCTCTTCCCTTCCCGCCCTCTCTCCCTTCTTCATTCTTCTCTTCCTTCCTGTCTCCTTTCTCTCTTCCCTCCCTCCCTCCCTGAAAAGATTCTCAGAAGTGCTTATTCTATTCTATTAACCTGCCTCAAAACAGAAAATCAACTAGATGATCTTTTAAACTGCTTTCAAGCTCCATGATTTTAAACATTTTCATTGAAAACCTTGTATCAGTCACTGCAATACATCTAGGTCTTTTGTATGCTAATTTTGAGGTGATTTTGTATCCAAATTTCATATTCAAGACTATCTTTCCACTATTTTAGCTTCATTTTTCTCAGTTTTGATAACTTTTCTATCTTTAAAAGTCCCTTTAATTTGCTAAATCCTTATAAGTTAATAATTTTATGTTTATGTGATGACTTTATCCTGATAACTGATGAGCTGCTAGTTTCTGCAATTAGGCACATATATATCCTCCTTTCGCATAGTCTTTTTTGCCCTTCCCAGTTCCCTCTCTAGCTTTAAGAGATGGTCTTTCTTTGCCCAATGGGGCATTTCTTAGCATGACCTGACTTACCCATGGATCTGTACCAACTATTCTGGAACATTTAGAGGCATTACCCAGGTTACATCTAGCTCATTCCTTATACTTTTACAATTATAGAGTAACATTTATTAGGAAACTAAAGGAAAAGAAGATGTCAAAAAATAGTTTGGCATTTTTCTTGATGACTTTTTTTCCCAACAAAGAAAACGTGTTAAATTTTACTTTAATTAGTTGCTAGTGTCTGATAAACAGTGAGATCATGATCCTAAGGTAACTTGATACAGAATAGGGGCTGGAGATAAGAGGAGATGATGGGAAATTGAGAAGATCAGAAGATAAGCCTGACCTATTTCATAGTTTTGCCTAGGGCAAGCACTGACAGCCTTTGGAACAAAATCACTCCCAAAGGTAACTTCAGACACAACTAGGAAGGACTCTCCTCTCTGCCTTTACTGGCTTTAAACATCTGTTTTAACTGATGGCCATAGACAGGGTATTGTCCTCTAGATGTTTACATTACAATAATAATTTATATGATGCTTTAGAATTCATTATGTACTTAACATCAGTTTTTTCATTTGTATTTATCTTATAACACTTCTGTGAGATAGGGTAGGTTAGTATCCCTCCCCCCATTTTTTAGATGAAGCAACTGAGTGTCAGAGAGGCTGAGAGAAAGGCTTAGTACTCTATCTCAAATCTTTAAATTCTAAATTCAATTCTCTTCCTGCTAGATCACCAAAATGGACAAGATTGCTTGCTTTATGCAACATTATTCCTTGTAGTCTCTTTATAGCAGGAGGCAATCAAATGTCATTTGATTCTGAATGGAGTAGTGAATATTTAGGGTATAGGTGTAGTTGACAGATAAATCTGAGACAGACCCTGGGAAGTTGTTCAGAAATGATTTTGGTTTGAAGATTAGGATTTCTTCCCTACTGTTTTCCTCATGTCTTCTTTATTCTAACTTTCCATTTCCTTTTATCTCCTGGACTTAGGTTTTCTTTTTTAAAAAGTACACAGTTTCCTTGGGGAATATACGAAAAGAACAGGCTCATTATATAAAAAAGCACAATTAGAAAAAAAAATCTAGTTTCTTTGAATCGATCAGCTAAGAATACATAAATAACAATTTAAGAACACCCAGAATAGATGTGTAAGAAAACTACCAATTGCTTATACCTAAAGTAGAGTAAACACAAAAAGAAAATTCATGACCTAGTATTAAAGCAGGATCTAATCCTATACAGAAGTACTTTAGCTGAACAATTAAATACAAATTTAACTTAAATACAATTATCAATTTAAATACAAATCAATTTAAATACAAATATTAGTTACATTTATGTTCTGATAAACTAAGAGTTGAATCCTAGTCACTGATTTTTAAAATAAAATTGACATAGAATGAGGAAAACAACATGTAAAACCATAGGATCATTTTAAATATTCAATGAGACAATGTGTCTCAAACCTAAAAATTACCTATAAATAGGAACCATTATAATGGTACCTTCTTTCTTTCACAAAAGAGCCCATAACAGAAGAAGCAAGATGAAAGGACTGATATTACTGTGAGTTATTAGGGTATTATAAGTCCTAGCAAACCCATCTTTTTTTTTCCTATGTGAAAGAGTTCAAGCTGTTAGAATACTATAAGACTAGAGGCCTGTATATACACTCCTAAAATTAAAGTGGTTCTCATAAGAATATTAAACTTGCAATTCCAAGTTTGCTTCTCTTCTGAAGGGAGCAAAAGCAGTTACATCATATACAGACTTTGCAAGAAGTTATATTTATATCTCTCTCATACACAAAATCCTACATAGTAGGGATAATTATTAAATGCTAGTTACACTGACAGATTCATAGTGAGAATTCAAAATATCTAATCTGATGGAATGTAGTAACATCTCTGGGTTCTTGAAATTTGTGCCATCAGAGTTTATTTATAGCGTCATAAATTTAAAGCTGAAAGGGACTTTAGAAGTCCTTGATTACACCACATCTCTGATTTTACAGATGCGGTAACTGAGTCATTGAAAAGTTAAATCACATTCCCTGGGTAATACAAATAGTGTCTGAGGTAATATCTAGAAAGGCTTCAAGTATGATAGCACATAGCTTAGTTCATATAATTACGAGAACATAGTTTATAAGGCATTTTTAATCGTGTAAAACTAATGCCACAGAAGTATTATTATCTATATTTTACAGATCTGAGAACTAAGGTTCAGAGAACTTACATTTCTTGCTTAGGTTACATAGATATTAAGTGTTTGGATGTGAACTCTTGTGTATTCATGTTCCAAGGTCAGTACTCTTTATATAACCATTATCTCCATAGATACTTCTTTTGAACATTGTCATCCAATGACTAGTCAAACCAAGCTCAGACAAGTTCATCCTTAAAAGACTTCCTATTGGGGAATGATTGTTTATTCCTTTCTTTTGTTGTTGTTGTTGACTGAAACCCTTTACCATCCACTAAGATGGGAACTACCTTAATTTTCAAGGAAAGCATTATCTACCCCAATGAAACAAGGAAAGAATTATTATTTCCATTTTTTAATAGATGAGAAAATTAAGGCATGGAAAGAATTGCCCAAATTTTCTCTATGATTTAGTTGGAAAAATGTATTTTCTTGCTGTTTAGTGATCTTAACACATAAGTTAACAATAATGACTTTTTGAAATGAAATGAAATGAAAATGATTAACATTATCAGCATCTATTTTCTAAAGTTGTGTTATAGCTGATTAAAATTTTATTATACTTAATTTGCTTCATCTTAGTCTAATGTTTGACCTCTTGATTGTTCATTGCTTGATTTTTCAGTTATTTATTTTCTCTATCTGTTGGTATAGTTATTTATACTTCCTGTTTCTACCATATTGGTTATTCTGCTGCCACCTTACATTTCTATCAAAGGGTTTCAGAGGAAGGAAACTTTGCAAGTTTGTACTTTTGATAAAAGATGCTATGGGAAGAAGCACTTTGATGTCAGGGAAAATCAGTGGATTATAAGTCAGTATTCTCTAAAATCTCTCTTGTAGTAGAAAGAATGCTGGCTTTAAAATTAGTCAGAGGTGATTGTTATTTAGTTATTTTTCAGGCACGTCTGGCCCTTTGTTATCCCATTTGAAGTTTTCTTGGCAAAAATATTAGGGATGGTTTACCATTTACTGTACACGTTATAGTTGAGAAAATTGAGGCAAATAGGGTTAAATGACTTGCTTAGGTTCACACAATGCATGTCTGAAGGTCATATTTGAACTCAGGTCTTCCTGAGCCCAGGCCCAATGCTCAATCTACTGTGCCAACTAGATGCCCTAAATCCTTAGTTAAAGGACCTAAATCTAAATCCCACTTCTGCTATTAACTCCTATGGCTTGAGGCAAGTTGATTAATCTTTCTGAATCTCAATTTCTTCCTGCAGAAAAGTAGGTTATTGAACAAGATAATTTTCCATTTTCTATCTAGCATTCTATTGACAAACCTATGAACTAACTACTTAATTCTATGGCCCACAATTTCCTCCTCTGTAAAATGATGGTGTTTGGCTAGATCATCTCTAAGACTTTTTATAACACTAAATTCTTTTCTTAATTTGGGCCAAAAATGAGTTTTATATATTATTAACTTTATCCTAATAACCCCATTTCCATTACTATGGATCAGAGAGAGTTGATTTTAATTTATTATTTTCTTCCATTCAAGTCACTCCAAATTTAAAGTCACATAAGTAAGAGTTATTGCAACAAGCAGATAGCCACATTGGCTATATGTAGAACATCACATAAACTAAGGAGCACTTGACAATAGCAAGCATTTTCCCAATTCAGGAAACACAGCATGAAGCAAGCCAATTAAATCTCTTATCATATTAATTCATTAAGGAGTGATTGAGTGTGCTTGAGAATATATTTATTTTTGGTCAGTGTGATTCTAAGTATTTTAACAGCCAAGCATTTTTTATCTGTGTTTAAATTAGACAACTTGTATTTAAATGGGACTGTTCTGCCAAGAAAACTAAAATAAGTCAGAGCATGATTCAGGCATTATAATGGCATTTGCAGAATCACAGAATCTCAGCCTTGGAATAGCTAGTACCTAAAATTTATATAGTGCTTTAAGTTTTGTAAAGAGCTTTACAAATACCTCATTTATCCTCACTGCAACTCTGGGAGAAAGAATCTATTATTATCCCTATTTTATGGATAAGAAAACTGAGGTAGGTAGAGGTTTAACTGTCTAGTTAAATAACTGTCTAGGTTTACTCAGCTACTAAATATATGAGTTTAGATTCAAATACAACTCTTCCTGTCTCCAAGTTCAAACTCTCTCTCCATCATGACATCTGAAGATATCTTTTAAGATAATCTCGTCTAAGCACATTGGAAGAAAAATACTCTCTTTCAGACATCTGAGGAATTATTTAACCTCTGTCGGAAGAGATTCAATGAGTTAGTACCCGCAATCTCTTGAGTCAGCTCATTCATTACATAATTGGTTAGTTTTTATTATGAAGAAGTCTTTTCTTTCTTTATATTGAATCGAAATCTCCTTTATAATTTCCATCCATTGCTTTTAGTCTTTCTCCTATAGGAAGGAGGCTACTAGAACTAGATTAAAACATAATTGGAAAATGTTTAACAAAAATAAAATACAGTGGAACATAGACAATGCATATGTTTGATTTTCTAAATTAATATTAGTAGCCAATTTCTATTTGAATTTGACACTATTGCTTGAAGGATCTACCTAAGTATATATATTTTCAGAAAAGGCATTGATTATATTGATGAAATTGGTTTTCGTCATGAAGTAATTCCTGGTCTAGTTCCTATTTATGATCTATGTCATACTGTTTACTTCCATTGAATCCCAACCTCTCCTAAATGACCTTAGTTTTGCCCATTCTCTTGTTACTATTATATTTCATATGAATAGATTTAGCCGATTGCTTTAACTTTCCAAAATATGTTTTAAATTATGATTTATTGTTTGTTGTGCTAGCCATTTCACTTAACTTTGTATTTCTTATGAAACCATACCAATAAGATTGGAAAAAAGAATATGTTATATAATTTCACCTGGTCTATCACTACTGTATGATAATCCTTTTATTCTTCCTTGATTGATTTTTTTATGCCATTTATAACAAATCTGTCTGTCCTGAATCCTCTTCCTTCTCTCTTTAACTTATTTCTTGGTGATTTTATTAGTTCCAAAGAGTTCCATTATTATATTTATAAAGAAGACTCTCTGATTTACTTATTCAGCCTTAATCAAACTCTTTAAATCAATTTCCTCATTATCCACTGCCAGATAAACATATCTCCCCTTCTATACTGGGTAAGCATCTCAAATTCAACATATCCAAAATGGAACACATGTTTTCTCCCAGATTTATTTCTTGTTCAAAATTCCCCATTTTGATGGTTTCCTCATCTACCATTTATAAATATGGAGATATTCTTTGCTCTTTCCTTTCCCTCAATAGCCATATCTAAATATGTGCTAAGTTTTGTGTCAATCTTTCTTCTACAAGCTTTCAAGTATCCATCCTCTTCTATTTTCTTATAGCCTCATCACCTCTTATTTTGAGTATTACAACAGCTTTCTTTCTAGTTAGTTTCCCTTCCTACAGATTTCTTTCTTTTTCACTCAATCTTTCACACAGGTTCCAAACTGATATTTCTAAAATAGATCTGAGAATGTCACTTACCAAAACATCTTCACTTGCTCCCTATTGCTTTTATGAGAAAATATGAAACCCAAAATTCCAAGTCTTATTTAAGTGATTTCTATGTTTGGAATGTATTTTCTTTTCATCCCCAAATAATATACTATCTTCCCTCACAATAAACCTCAAGTCTTTTTAAAGTTATTCTTCTTAAGTAATGCTTCCTAATTATTAGCATCCTTTTCCTTATAAAATCACTTTTTAATATTCTGTATATGTTATATTTGCTTACTTTTGTATATATATGTTGTATCTTTGTTCATTCTAATTATTTCTTTCTCCAGTAGAATGTAAATTTTGTGAAAACAGTTTTGTTTTTTTGCCTTTTATCCTCGGTACCCACAACAGAGCCTTGCAAAAAGTTGATGTTTAATAAACCTTGAGTTGAATTGATAAATTTGAAAAACATACCAGTTATGTTTTCTTTCATTTCACTACTCAAAATGTTGAGCAGAATTGGACCAGAAAAAGATCCCTTGAGTTTTCATATAGAATTATGCTTCAAATTAATATTGATCTATTAGTTATTATCTTTTAGTCTAATCATCAGCCAGTTCTATATCCATATACTGGACCTAGAGTCAGGAAAACTTGAGTTCAGATTTGGCCTTAGTTACAGCTGGATGACCTTCTTACCCTTTGTCTGCTTCAGTTTCCTCAAATCTAAAATGAGACCAATCATAAGATCTACCTCCCAGAGTAATTGGACAGGTAAAATGAAATAATAATTTCAAAATTTTGTAAACCTTGAGATCCTATATAAATGTTACCATTGTTATCATCATTATCACCATCACCACCCTCACCATCATCACCACCACGATAGTACTGTAACCTGCTCCAAGATCATTCTTTTATTCTTCCTTGATTGACTCACACATCGTAGCTATTTCAAACCTTCTTTCTGTCCTCAATTAATCTATACTATTGCCTCTTTTGTCCCCTTTTAGCAAAAGCCTTTGCTGAAAAGTATTTATTTTTCATCTAGTCCGGAAGAATATCATGAGATATTTTATTTATATAGATTAAACATAAGTATAGGATCTTTGTTTTTCCCCTAAGTTATACATCTATTAACCAATCATATAAGAAAATGAATTATGCCAAATTAAAGAGCTGGCATTTGAACTCAGATTCTCTAACTCCAAATTCAGTATTGTTTAGGGGGAGAAGAAAGGAAAAGGAAGGAAATACGCATTTATATAATATTTTTCTACTCTGTGCTAGGAACCATGTTAATCTTTTCACATAGACCATTTTGTTTGAGATAATATTTTTATCTTATATCCCTTTATCCTGTATTCCTTCATGCTGTGTCCCTTACTCATTATCCATCATTTCTCAGCAATCAGCAACAGTGGCTTAGCAATCAAATCATCACATTTTGCCATTACCCTAGAATGTATTTCATCCAATCCTGGTGATGAAAACTTATTGAGGGCAGCTAGGTAACCTCTTTCCACCTCTTCACTTACTTTAATAGGTTTTCATTAATCATTTTCCTTAGATCCATTTGAAGTCTAAGATTGTTTTCCTCGGTAGAAAAAGAAGAAAAATAATTCATATTGAGTGACAAGAATATACAGACTGATTTAGTGCTTTGTTTCTAATCAGGTGATCATAATTTCCAAATGTAGGTCTTTCCTAATGGATCACTCAACTATTTGTCTCTGTTCCACGCTGCAGGTATTCTTGGCTTCATTAGCAGCATTCTATTTCTCACAAAGATCAGTGTAATATTCCCCCTTTCCTTGATTTCCTCCCAAAAATTTAACTGTTGGGCTCCACTTTTCCTCCAGTTCCCTTCCTTCTTTGATAATGTGAAGAATTTGGAAAAAAAAAAAAAAAGCAAGTATGTTTACCCTTGTTTTCCAGGTGCTACATTCTTTTGAATTAAAAATTAAAATGACAATTTGCTTTTGAAGGCCATTTTTATTTATTTGATTGCTTGTTGATCTGAGACAAAGAGGTGTGAGCCATCTGTGTGAGCTATGGTTGGTTATTCTTTCCCAGAAGAAAACACTACTTCACTCACTTTACCACCTGGATTAGAAATTTTTAGTCAACCCACACCATAAAAACAAGAATTCCAAGCTGGACTTGTGTGGTTAATTAGTTCTGTATATCATACTGATCATAAAACTTGGTATCTTTAACACTATCCCCACTACCTTTTTATTTCCAATAAGTAACATCTTGCCAGTTTATCTCCCAAACAACTATCTACTTCATCTGTTTTCACAATTTTGCCCTATATTTAACCTTCTTTTCCAAACACCACTTAAACTTTTATATACATTTTTGTTATTGTTGAATTGTATTCAACTCTCTTTGTGATTCCATTTGGGGTTTTCTTGTCAAAGATGCTGGTGTGCTTTGAGATTTCTTTTCTTTTCTTTTCTTTTCTTTTCTTTTCTTTTCTTTTCTTTTCTTTTCTTTTCTCTTTCTTTCTTTCTTCTTTCTTTCTTTCTTTCTTTCTTTCTTTCTTCTTTCTTTCTTTCTTTCTTTCTTTCTTTCTTTCTTTCTTTCTTTCTTTCTCTCTTTCTCGTTCTCTCTCTTTCTCTTTTTCTCTCTTTCTCTCTCTCCCTCCCTCTCTCCCTCCCTCTTTCCTTCTCTCTCTCTCTCTCTCTCTCTCTCCTCTCTCTCTCTCTCTCTCTCTCTCTCTTTTTCTTTCTTTCTTTCACAAATAAAGAAACTGAAGCCAACAGGATTAAGTGACTAGCCCAGGGTCACATAGCTAATAAATGTCTGAGGCTAGATTTGAACTCAGGAAGATGATTCTCTGACTCTAGTCTTGGCACTATCCACTAGATCGCCTAACTGTCCTCATATAATTGCCCTGTATACAGCTGCCTACAAACAGCTAAATACAGTCTATACAATTTATCCCTGTCATACCTGTTATATACTTCCCTCTTTTATTCCAAACTCTTTTGTCTCATAGAACTTCCATTATATTTTGAATGACTCCTCTCTTATTTTTGCACTTTCCTTTGAATGATTCTTTCATCTCTTCATCTTTACTGAAAATTACTTCTACCCTAATAGTATCAATTCTCTTATAGCTCTTTACAATAGAGGCTGTTCCTCCTTATTCTATTCCCTCTGTTTCAGAGATCTGAAAGGAAGGGCTAATATATGTATTGTTATTTCTAGATCATTGTTCTGCTATTATTCAACCAAAATATCTGATTCCTTTTTCAAAATGAATACATACACTCCCACATCCCCAATATACTTATGTGTAGGTATATATAATACATATATATACACACATCTAATGTCAAATTCCTCAAAATCCTTTCTTTTACTCCCAAAACAGTTCATGCATTCGGTGTGCTTATATTTTCTGAGAGGAGACAACATATATAAATATAAGCATATATAAAACATATTTCAGTTTTTGTGGGTAGGAGTGTGATGCAAAATCACTTAGATGCACTCTGGTAGAAACAAAAAGCCACACTCCAGACTGGGTCTGCATTTTCAAATTGCTTTGCTTGCCTTACATCTTAGAATTCTAGCCACATTTCTTGATTTAATAACCTGACCTTGCGTTCTTTCTCCACTTCTTTTTATCCTGACTCTTATATTTATAATTCTTTCCTTGTGGCCTAATCTTGATCTTAGATGTGTCTTGACTCAGTATCCACAAACCATTACATCAATATTATTCCTGCTCCCTGCCATCCTGAGTTTTACACTGGAAATGTGATCAGCAGCCCCTTTCTTAGCCACTCTTACAGCAGTAAGAAATTCACAAGACATTTTCTTTCTACATTACTAATAGCTGCACCATGTTGCCTCTTGCCCACTCCTCACTTCACAGTCCCCAATCTTCTAAGATATTGAAATGAAATTCAGTACAATGACTTAGTGGAAGTGGTTCCATGTGCACCATTTATGAGATTTCTTATGTCTAATATAATACACTATACTTTTTGTTATTTTTTTAGAAAGTGATTAAATTGAGGCTCTTAGTAAAGGAACAAAGAACCATTCCATATCTATAACTAAAGTGGCACCATACATGGCATATAGTAAATCTACAATAAATATTTAATTGACTTTTTATTGATTGGAAAGACATTATCATCAACTGTGAAGTCCTGGAATTTAATCAACACTATAGTGATGCTTGTAACAAACACAACATTTTGGGTGGACACAGATGAAGAATGGATGAATGCTGGATAGCACAGCAGCTATTATATAATGAACTAAAAGTAGGGTAATCACAGTCTGGAGGAAATGCTTTAGGGATTTACCTAAACAGCCTTGAGCAAAGCAGCACAGCTGGGTATGTTTAAGAAACAACCCTGGGGAACAGACCTGCCTTCGACATCCCTAATGAATTGAGTAAACTTAGGGAAAAGGTTGCTTAGAAAAGATAGCTCAGGAAGTATATATGGATGGGTTCAAGATGGAATTAATGACTAAGAGGTATAATGAGCAATTAGAGGAATCTAAAAATATATGGCAGGGTTATCTTTTATCTAGTTCTACTGGCAAACCTATATCCAGAATATTTTACTGAGCACATTAGAGGCAGACAATTGTAAGCAATACACAGAGCAAAGACAGTCAACAATTAATGCAGTGACTTTAGTTAGCTTTTCATCCACTGAGCCATCCAGCTGTCTGTGACTTCCTAAAAGGAATCATGAAATCTTTTGTTAAGATTTTAGAATGGGTAAAAATTAATAAATTAGAAAATTGAACAAAATGTTAATAGGGTACAAATTGATCATAATATCATGTGCGTGACTCTGGGTTTATTCCTTATTCTCTTTGTTCTTCAGATTTCTCAGCTTAAAATGAGAATGTCGGATTTGATGGTCTCTAAATCCCTTTCTATCTGCTAATTTGTGTTATTATGATCACATTCTATAATTTAAAGAAGTTTAAATTGTAAGTCAAGTATATTTGTTTTATTTCAGAAGTTGCCAATCTTCTCTAATCTCCATACAAATATCAATTCCTGTTTCAAATAAAAACCATTCAAAAACATCGTCTAACATTTACTTGCTATCTCACTTGAGGCCTTCTGAATATAGGATAGAATTTTTTTTTATTCCATTCCAGCTCTGCACTAATAATAACTAGCAGGGAGTCTGTGCAGTATACTTGACATCAGGATAGTTGTTTCAGAAGCAAGGGTCTCATAGGAGATATTCTTGATGGCAACCAACAAGTCAAAGTCTTACAATACTTGTTGCTTCAAAAGTCCTTAGATATTTGTTAAATATTTTAAAAATTATCAGTAAGCACTTTTATTCAAGATCTGTGCTAGGCTAGAGGTATCAAATACATGATCCAACAATATGTCCAAGTATAACCTGAATCGGATTAAAATGCAATAGGGAAATATTTAACAAAGTAAATGAAAATGCAATAAAAAATGGATCATATTATGGTTAAAACTAAATCAATCTATAGCCTGCAGGGAGCCCCTTGTGTATGGATTGGTGGTCCCCATTTATGTTTAATTTTGACACCAATGTGCTAGGCAATGAGGAGGAACTTACATGTTAATTACTGTGAAAGTTATTTCTAGGCTTTTGTAAAATGGAGTGTTCTTCCACAGGAGCTATCCTTTGTGTGTAAATTGATCTGGGTACTTTCAATGATTAGTGTCAATATAGTTTAAAATTGTTTTTTTCAGAATACACTTTTCTTATTTGTAGAATTTTTGTAATCTAAATTCTCTCTATATGATGCTATTGAAACAAACTGACTAGTAAGTTTTAACCACAAGCAGGTGTTTGGCACTAATTTACATGACATCAAACAGACTGGTTGTGGTAAATGAATAGTTGCATAGTTGTCTGCACACTCAATCTGCTCTGTTTTTTCAGTGATGCTGTTTTCAGAGTTTAGGAATAAGAATGTCCACCACACTGGCAGCTTTCCTACTAGGAGTATAAATGACAGCTTATATCTCTCTCAGAAAGAACTATATAATATTGTATTGCTGTGGTATTTCACTGGAGAGATATACTTGAATTTCCTTTAGGGATAAAAAAGAGGAGCTACCATTTGCATCTTTTTGGTGTCTCTTCTTTTGTAAAATTGAAATTCCAACTCAGGGGACTTCAGCAAATATTTTCATAAGCAAATGAATTATATTTTCAAATGAAATTTTCCATGAAAGAATTTAAGATAAGATGTGGTTATTATTAGGTGTTAATAAGAAAAGGGAAAAGGGATTGGACACTTTCCACATTGGTGGTCCCAAAGCAACTCCATTGAAGTACTTCCCTACATGGAAATTATTAGCTACAAAAATAAGTGAAGAGATTGACTAGGAAAGTCCAAATTGGGACTTCTTGGTGATGTGTCACTATATAACAGTGATTAAAATTCAGAGATTTTTAGGGGATGCAGAAATCTGAAAACAAGCTTCACTGCCTGCCCCCAGCAAAAATATAAGAAAAGATAAGGCTGATTTACTTGTAAGAACCTGTGACTTTTGACTCTTAATTATTCTATGAACAAAATATTTTAGCTTCTGACATTTTCTCTGTTTCCCATTATTATCCTCTCCTATTTATTATCTATTAATTAATTAAATCATGTATTTATTTATTAATTATTTCCTATTTATCCTGTATATAGCTTTATTGTATATTTTTGATTATATATTATGTACCCTATTATTGTAAATTCCTGGAGGGCAGGAACTGACCTTTGCCTATTTTAGTTTCTAAAGTTTTAAGCACAGTGCTTCACACATACTAGGCCCTTAATATTGATTTGATTGCTTATTAATCAACAGAGGATGGTTTTAAACATTAAAACAACTTCTTTTCCTTCTGGTGTATATAAATACATATACATAAATAAATACATGTTTTAATGTTTAAAACAACCTCTTTTCCTTTTGATGTATATGTATTTATACATTTCCTACTTATAGTTGTATGATTTTATACTTTTTATTATATTATTTATTAATATTCTTATATTATTTCATGTCGGCAAGTTTCCTTTCCTTAAATATATGCTTCTCTAGTGAAGGAATTGCCTTTTTAATATTTCTATTGTAATCTCCTTGACCCTTCACATATAAAGAGCTGAGTATGAGAGTCCTAGAAATTTGTGCTTAATCTACAATTGCTGATTAAGTGAATGAAAAATATTAGATGTTTAAATGGTATTTTATTTTTTCAAATTTTATGTAAAGACAATTTTAACACTCATTTTTATAAAATTTTGAGTTCCAAATTTTTCTTAGTCTCTTCCTTCCACTCTTCTTAAAATGATAAGTAATTTGATAGGATGTGTATGCTCAGATATTAGCTTTCTTAATGGCATGAGTCACAGCCTTTATCCACAGTTGCAGTGCCTATATTGAAGAAATCACATAATCATTTGAGCATAATGGTTTTGAATCCAATGAGTTTGCAGAAATTCACTAATTCCATCCTTTGCACATAGTTGGCTTAAATAAAAGCTGTGTTTATACATATATATATATATATATATATACACACACATATATAAAACACAAAAGAGAATTGAAGAAATTAAAAAAAAAGAATTTTGTTAATGATGAACTTGCTCAATACTGTGCTAAGCACTGGGAATACAAATATAAGCAAGTCGGACAATCTGTATTCCCCAAAAAGTTTGTAAAAATGAAATAACACATAAAGGTGGGACAGAGCATGTTGTGTGTTATTTAATATACTTAGAAATAGCCAAGAAATGATACAGATGCCTGGTTTAAGGCAAAATAAAGTGAGTAAGCTCATTTGTCAGAGCTCAGTAAATAGTAATCAAATTTTGCATCCTGTGAAAAGGTAATGAGAAAGTGAGAATTTGGTAGATAGTGCACCAATAAAATAATTTAAAGTCTTCAAATCATAGATTTTTAGAGTTTGAATGGATTTTGGAGATTTTCTAGGTGAATTATCTGTCTATTTCATAATTACCATCCATAACAAGTGGTCAAACACTTTTAGGGGTGTGAATTTATCTATAAGACTGTTATATTTTTAGAAAGCTCTAATCTTTAGAATATTTTTACATAGAATAAATATATATTTCCTTGAAACTTTACATTTTTGTATTCTCCAGTATTGCACTGAGTAAATTGATGCATTTTCCAAATGCCAGACCTTAAAATATTAAAAACATTAGAAATTAAAAAAACTAAAATTTTAAGATTGTATGAAAAAGGTAGTATACCTAAGATTTAGAGGGTTGGAATAATCCCTATTGGAATGATGTATTTGATAAGGTAGGCAAATAAGCATCACTGATTGATTTTAAGATATCATTTTCCAGGCTTGAATTATTTGATTCTTGAACATAGTAATAAGCAACAGTGATGAAAAGGTACAGTTCTGCAAAACACTTATTAGATAATGTGACAGAGTGTTTATATTGATTTGGATGAGCATAAGGAAATCAAAGATAAGTTAAAAGAATCACAGAACTGGAAGAAATCTCAGAAGTTTTCTAATGTAACCCATATCTGAAAAGGATTCCCTTTCTCTAGCATCTCTAATAAGCGTCATGCAGCTTCCATTGAAAGACTTCAATCAAAATATCTGCTATTTTACAAAGTGATTTTTTCCTTTGCATGACTTTAAATATTGGGAAGTTTTTGTTTACAGTGAATTAAAATATTTCTTGCTTCACATATATCCACTACTCTCAGTTTTATCCTGTGAAATCTAGCAAAGACATGCAGTCCTTTTCCTATTGTCATTTTGTTCAAATACTTGAGAACAACTGACATCATCCCCTTACGTCTTTTCCAGGAAAAATATTCCCAGTTTCTTCATCCAATCAACTGCTAATTAATTACAAACAAAAGCCTTTAAAACCAATGCCAGAGTTATATTAATAGCTTTATTCATATCATTGTTACATCTTGGTAGGGTAATCTACGTTATATATATATATATATATATATATATACATATATATATATATATATATATATACATATATATATGCATATATATGTATATATATAATCTATATTAACAAAGGCTTGAAATAAGTGAATCATTATTTATTGCCTGGTAATCATTTTTGTTATGATTAATGCACTTCTGTCATCATATATTTGACCTTTATTAAAGTCAGCAAATTATATATGCAGTTTGTCTGAAATAGGAAAAAAAATGATTCCTGACCTCCTGCTGCTTAAATTCATAAGCCTCGAGGTATTAAGATGTAGAAAAAGCAATGAAACAAAGTTTATGAGAAGAGAGAAAGGCACATAGATAAAGATTTCAGAATCAGCAATCTAGAAGGAAATAATAATGATGATCATTATTACAGAATTAATAAGAGATTTGATAGAGTAAAATCCAGAAATCAGAAATAAAAATATGTAATTTTATATATAATATGTAAAATAAAATTTTAAGAAATAATGTAAGTTTCTCCTAATTGGCTTCATTCCCTTTTCCTGAAATCTAGAGTAAAAGGAGTGAAATGAATGAAACATATGGCCAAAAGAGCTGGCAAATTTATTGAAGATTTGAAAAAAAAATCAAAATTCAACTCATGAAATATCAAGTCAATCCATTCAACTATGGAAATCAACACATCTACTATGACAAAATTAGATATAATTTTGTACATTAATAGAGTTAATAGCTTTTATTGGAATTTATTTGACCATCCCTGGAATTACTGAGACCATTATAATTATTTAATTCTTTATATTAAAGATATAACAAATTAAAGTGAAAAATCAAGCTATTGCCAAATAAATATGCCCTTGTCATCATAATGCAAACAGATTTCAAGTGGCTACTATTTTTATTTAAAAATGCTTGCTATTTGGTATTTGCATGAAGCATTAATAAACTGTTTCTGGATGAGAAACAATTAATGGAAATATTAAGTGTATTGTTGAAAATTATTTCGTAAATTTTGAAAGAAATTCTAACTCTTCAGAGATGTCTTAAATTGGACAATTGATAAGTTTCTTAAAAGTTGGGTAAAAATTGAATATGTTAAATGAAATATTTCACTTCCCTTCTGGTTTTGGTTAGAGAAGAAACATTGGTTTCATTGTGAAAACAAAAGAGGGAAGATAAATTGGAACTGACAGAAGGAAATCTTGATATGCATCAGAAACTTTGGAGGGAAATAACCTCTTCATGTAAAATTTATATTAGAAGAGTGGAAAGCCAGGAACTGTTTGATATTTGCCCTAGATTTGGAGACAGAAGATTTCAGAGGATTTATAGAAAAGGATAGTTTTCCATCACTTGACACTCTGCAATAGAAAATTAGCTCATGAATGTTTGTAAAGAAAGAAATTATGAAGGTACCAAGAGAAGTTTTTATTCTGAGAGGAAAAGGGGCATTGTATAAAGAGGTGGATGTGAATATGTAGGGAGTTTATCAGTCAACTTAAATTAAAAAAAATACATGCATGTACAGAGGATGAAAGATGGGGACTGGAAGATGAAAACCAAAGCATATTATAGTCCTATACGAATAAGTGACAGAAATGCTAAAGCTCAGAATGAGCTGAAATTGATGAAGAAAAATGTAGCTTGCTATAGGACTTTGTTTTGCTCTTTATCTGTTATCAAAGAATAGAAATCAAAAGATAAAAATTGCCACTTTTATAGTGTTTTAAGATTTACAAAATATTATTTCAGTTATCCTCATAACAGCTCTGAGGGGAGGTGATACTATTTATCTCCATTGTATAGAGGAGGAAACTGAGCCAGTCAGAATTAAGTGACTTTTCCAGGGTTGAATAGCTTATAAAAATCTGAGACTAGATTTGAATTCACATTTTTTCTGATCTTTTGTCTATTATTTTACTGAGTCACTCACACTTGTATAATTGGGAAGATACAATTAGTAGTACAAGAAGATACTAATTGTAGTTGAGAAGACAGAACTTTAAAATTATTTTTTCTGGTTTTTTTTCTGCTAAGCAGCATAATCTTTAGAGCAAATAAATAGAATAAAATGGCAAGTAGGGAGTTTATAAAGAATAATAAGAGAATACTTAGTTGCTTCTAATAATTCAAGGTCACCAAACAGATGAAATATATCCTTGTGAGTGGGTGAATGTCTCCTGATTTTCAGAAAACAGAAGAGAATGGAATCTCTAAACTATAGGCCAGTGAACTTAACTTTGGTTTCCTAGAAGTGTTCTAGAATACATACTAAAGAAAGAGTTAGTGAATAGTTAGAAAAAGGAAGTGATAAATATAAGGATCAAAAGTGGATTCAAAAAAGAACAAACCAAGGGAGAATAACTGCATTAATTTTGCAAATACAAACTTGTCCTTCAAAATATAAATATATATTTTTAAATCTAAGAAGCAAATTCTAAATCTAATACAAAAATGTTGTGTCCTGCTTTCTAGAGACCCCAAATTATGGTGATAAAATGTACTGTTGCTTTCTACAGCCCCCACACTGGAGTGATTAAATATATCTTCCTAGTGGAGAAGTGATGAGGCGGGACTCCTGAGGAGGGTGGAAAAATGGAGTCCTGCCTCATCACTTCTCAATCATCATCAACTTGGGGGCTCTTGAAAGCAGGACACAACATAAAATAACTTACAAGTGCACTATACAAGTTCTATGACAGATTTGAATACATTATGATAAATATCTCTGTTAGGTTATAGCTGGAGATAATGTTTTCCAAGAATGAACAAAGTAGACAGCAGTTTATCTGAAAATGAGCATGTCAATTTAGTCAGAAAGTCAGCTTATTATGCATTAACAATTTGTCTTGGTAATGTGTTTTTATATATATATATATATATATATATATATATATGTGTGTGTGTGTGTGTGTGTGTGTGTGTGTTTGTGTATATATATGTATATATATATACATATATATATATATATATATATATATAAATGTTCCCCATTTATTTAATGTTTACTTCATCAGAGAAACATGCTTTGAAATTATTTTTTACAATGCTATTACCTCTCCCTCTTTATTCTTTCTCTCTCCTGTCACCCTGTTCCTCCTTAAAAGTGTTTTGCTACTGACCATTCCCTCATCTAATATGCCTCCTTTTTTATCATCCTCTGGCCTTCCCATAATCCATTTCCCTCCTGTTTTCCTGCAGGGTAAGATAGATTTCTATACTCCCATTGAGTATATATATATTATTTCCTCTTTAAACCAATTCTGATGAGAGTAAGAATCACTCACTCACCCTTTCCTTCCTTCTTCCCCTGTACTGTAAAACATCTTTCTTTTTTTAATGGCAGATAATTTGCACCATTCCACTTCCTCCTTTCTCTTTCTCTTAGTACATTCCTCTCTCCCCCTTTATTTTATCATTATAAAAAGATTCCTTCATAGTTAACTCACACCTGTGCCCTCTATCTATATATATTCCTTCTAACTGCTATAATAATGAGAACATTCTAATGTGTTACAAATATCATTTTCTCATGTGGGAATGTAAACAGATAGACCTTATTAAGTCCTTTATGATATTAATTTCCTGATTACAGGAAATAGAGGATTTCCAAGCATCTGTGAAGAAAAGACCAGAACTGAATGGTTCTAATTTGTAGAAATATACATGACTATAAATGAGATAAAATATTTTCATAGTAAAAATGAGAGATAAACATGTATTCAATATGGATGTTATACTGTTATCTTTGGGATACCAAAATCACTCTCCCTTTTTACCCCACCCTGTCAAAAACAAACAAAAACACCAAAAACCAGCAACAACAACAACAAAAAGCAAAAGGAGATTTATGAACCATATGGACAGACCAACAAAAGATTAACAAAAGTCATGAAGGAAAAAAGGCACATAAAAGCTTTTACCTTTTCTGTGTATAGCTTTCTCTTACCAATTCAATTTTTGGTCACATAAAGCAAACAAAAAAGAACTTCTATTTAAAAGAATCCTTTGGTGCTTGGAAACTGTAAGACTAAACTAATTATTGATATGTAAATATGAATCTTCACCTTTTAAAAATTATATGACTATTTTCTGCAACACCAGAATCCTTTTGACCCAATCCTATGTAGTTAGTGTTTGGTAATAGCTCTTAACTATGAAAATTATAATTTTTTGCTGACTACTATATACCCAGCATTGTATTATATGTTGTTCCATATGAAACCATTAGCTTTTTGGATAACTAAAAAGAATTGTGAATAGAACTTGGCATAAAACAAGACCAGAGTTCAAATCTTGACTCAGATATTTATCTGTATGATCCTGAGCAAGTCAATCACTCGACTCAGTTTTCCCACATGTGAAGCAGAAATTATAATCAATAGGTATTTTTATAGTATTTACTATATGGCAGGAACTGTGCCGAGTATTATAGATATATAGAAAAAGCAAACTCAGTCCCACCTCTCAAGGGGCTTACATTTTCATGGGTGAGATAACATATAAGTACTGAATAAAGTGAAGGTAGTCATATAAGGGATGCATTAGAAGCTGAGGACACTGGGATTCTTGGAGGAGGTGATTCCTGAGAGGAATATTAAATATTAAAATAAGCTAAGGTATCAGAACAGCTAGTGAAAAGAAATATTTTTAGAAGTGTATTTTAGAATTCAAGAAACAACAAATAGACCAATATAGCTAGATTATGTAGAGTAGAATGTAAGAAGATTGGAAAAGTAAGCAATGTCAGATAGTAAAACGCTTTAAATGCCAAACACAGGACTTTTTAATGTGATCCTGGAGGACATAGAAAGCCACTGGAATTTATTAAGCAGGAGATTAGAAGGGAAATCACTGTGGTAATCAACTGGAGGATAGATTAGAAGAGAAACTTTGAGGCAGGGAAATGAATTAGAAAGCATTTGCAGTAGTCCAAGTAATAAGTGATTAGAGGGTGAATGTGTGAGTGGAAAAAGGGAAGACATATGTGAGAGCATCTCACTTTAATAGAATAATTTTTCTTCTGTTAAGGTAGAAACAACTTAGGTATTACTCAATTCAACTCAATAAAATTCAGTGACATTTACTGAATTTCTTCTTTATGTTGAAGGAAACAAAGATGAATAGTACATGGTCTCTGACATTGTACTATAATATTGTTCTCTTGTGATATTGAACTGGCTGACATTCTGGCAAAGAATATGCTTTGCCTACTAAGCATGTAGTACATAACATGTTAGTAATATGCCTATCTTTGCCATGGGAACTTAGTTTGGGAAAATTGCCTGTATAATAAGAATGGAAAATTGCACATAGGGGAACAGTGAATGATAAATTTGAATAAATCCAAGAAGCAAAATGTCAAAGTAGGAGAGAACTTTGAGGCATCCAAAGAATCTAATCTATCTTTATGAAAATGTCATATAATGTTTCTTTGAAGACCTCTAGCAATGGGTAATGATTTCTGCAGTCTTCTTGACAATTTTTGATAAATCTAATTGTTAGGATCTTTACTCAGTCATTTTCTTTAATAGTCTTACATCTAAACAGTTACTGAATATTAAAAGTCAGCATGACACATTTTCAAATAGCTTTCCGGAATGTCTATACTTTCCAGAACGTCACAGTTCCAAGTTACTACATTGCTTAAATCCTTTGATTCAGCAATATTATGTGGCCACTATTCCAAAACGACCAAATAAAAGTAGAAAAAAAAAGGGAAGAATGACAGCCTTTTGGTGCTGACAAAAACCTGGAAACTTAGGGGGAACCTAGATTTACATAATAGCTGAAGAAATTACAGTATATTAGTATATTGAAAAACAGTTGTGCCATAAGAAATAATAAAAGGAATAGTTGTGATCAGCAGGATGATCTCAGAAACACATGGAGAGACTTAGATGAACTGATGCTAAGTGAAGTGAGTAGAACCAAGACAACATTGTGCACAGCAGCAAGATTATGTATTGATCAATGATGGACTTGGGTCTTTTCAAAGTGAGGTGAATCAAAGCCAATTCTAATGGACTTGTGATGGAGAGAGCCATCTGCATCCAGAGAGAAGACTATGGGAACCGAATGGGAATCATAACATAGTATTTTCACCTTTTTGTTGTTGTTATTTACTTGCTTTTTTTTTCTTTCTCACTTTTTTCCTTTTTTGATCTGATTTTCCTTATGAAGCATGATAAATGTGGAAATTGTGTTTAGAAGAACTGCACATATTTAACATACATTGGATTTCTTGCTGTCTAAGGGAGGTGAAGGGGGAAAGGGAGGGAGAAAAATTTGGAACACAACATTTTGTAGGGATGAATATTGCAAAATATCTTTGTATGTATTTTGAAAAATAAAAAGCTATTATTATAGTTTCCTTCGATGTCTCTCATTTGGTTTTTAAATATTTTTTGAGTTCTATAAATTTTCTCTGGGTGGGGAGCCATTTCATGTTACCCTTTGGGGTAGAAGCTCTTTTTTTTTTTAACTAAAGTGTGCTCCTCTGAACATGAATCCCAGTCTTCCTATTCTCATAATATGTTTCAATGGTAGAGTTCTTTCTTCTTTGTTAGTTCATTTTTTTTTAATAATAAGAAGTATTAGTGTAAATACTTCTAATTGTGATGTGGAGGAATGGAGGCTTAAGCTTCCCTTCAGCAGTCCCCTCTGACCAGGAACCTCAAACTAAGAGCTCTTCCCTCCTGCAAGTGCCCAGAGCGAGCAATGCCTCTGCCTGGCTGCCTCTGCATTGACCAGGTGCAAGTTCCTTCTTGCTCAGAGTGTCCTAGAAGCACAGCTGGGCCTGGTGTTCTCAAACACTTCATCTTTCCCTACTCAAATCCCGACTCGGATAAACAGTCCAAGAGGTGAAAGTCTCTGAGTTTCCTGCTGAGGTTCTAGAAATACCCAGGTACTGTAAGAATTCCCATTTGATGTTTCTACACAGCTATCCCTGAGGCGTTTGCACTTCATCCCCAGCCTGGGATCTTTTTTTCAGATTGTTTTAGGTTGTATCAGAAGGACCCCCTGTTCTGCCCCAAGTCTTAATTTTTCAATCTCTATGTTCTCCCTGAGGCACAAATTTCTTGTATTTGTGGGGGAAATTGGGAGAGCTTGAATGTACTCTGTCATCTCTCCAGAATCCTCCAAAAGCTATTATTATAAACAAAAGAAATGGTTTCAGAAAAACCTGGGAACAACTTGACTGAACTGATGCAAATTGAAGTAAGCATAATCTGGAGGACAAATATATATAAATAAATATAACTATGGTACAAATAGCTATGTTATAATGCAATGATTAATCTTGATTTCAAAGGACTGATTATGAAAAATGCTAAGATAGTGACAGAATATGATGGATTAACTGCACAAAATGACTTTTTTTTGATAAGGGCAATATAGAATTCCTTCATCCCTCCTTCTCTCCCTCCCTCTTTCTCTCCCTCCTTCCTTTCTTCCTTCCTTTCTTTTTTCCTTCCTTCCTTCCTTCTTTTCTTCCTTCCTTCCTTTCTTTTTTCCTTCCTTCCTTCCTTCCCTCTTTCTTTCTTTTATCTTTTTTCTTCCTTCATTCCTTCCTTCTTCTTTTTTTTTACTTTAATTTTTTTTTCTTTCCATTTTCCTGCTTAGGCTAAGAATATTTGTTACAAAGGATTTGTTTCCTTTTTTCCATCGTGAGAGGGATGGGGAGAAAAGAAATGCTTATTGATTAGAAAAAAGTAAAATTTAATTTAAAAAGAAAACCATCATAGTGTAGCATATAGTCAGTGGGCTTGTAAATAGAAAGAACTGGATTCAATCCCTTTCTCAGAGGTTTACTAACTATGAGACCTTAGGTAAATCATTTTATTTCTCTGTGCCTCAGAGTCCTCATCTATAAAATGAGGGTAGTGAATTTGAAAGATTGCCTTTTAAGGCCCTTTCCAGCTCTAACACTGTGGTCTTATAAAGTGTGTGCCAATGTCTGCCAGTATTTGGTGGGAGGAATGGGAAGAGATTAGAAAGCTAAGATTGAAGTTGCTTCCCTTCTTTATCAGACATTCCATTCTATATTCTGTCAGTTTATTATACCATGTTAGTTTTTCATGTTAGATGGCTGAATGTCTTAATTAAGTTTCTGTTTTTCTGATTAGAGTGCTTTGGAAAAACACTAATATGGAATTGGATCACTCTACACAAAATGAATAGCTCTGTGTGTGTGTGTGTGTGTGTAATTTCTACAGTCACATATAATTCATAATGAGGGCTTCTCTGGCAGAGATTTTTCCTCATGCTCTCTAATTTATCCTTCTGCTCCCACTAGGAATGGGAAGATGGACCTTGATGGTCTTTCCCTCTTTCTATCTTTCCTTCTTCCTGTTGTTCTTCATGGCTCTTTAGGATGATTACGAAATTTTTGGATCTTCTGTCTAGAAGTTCTTGGGGCAAGTGCAAAATGCACATGATTGATCCTTCTCTTGCTTTCTCTAAAAAGGCTCTTTTTCCTCTGTGCCCTTCAGTCTTAGTTACTAGTCACTCACTTGATCATGCACATCTCTTGGGTTATAGATGTTTATTTTCCCCCAGCGATTTTAGTGGAAAAGGGAAAGCACCATTTCTACAAGTTAATCATATACATTGTGAATTAGGAGAAAAGAAAGAAAAAGACAAGACATTACTATTTTTGAAAATATCAAACAATATTATTATAATATTTATTCTCATTTTGGTCATGTCTGATTCTTCATTTCTGGAATATTTTTTTTTATTTTTAATTTAATTTTATTTAATAATAACTTTGTATTGACAGAATCCATGCCAGGATAATTTTTACACAGCATTATCCCTTGAAATCACTTATGTTTCATTTTTTCCCCTCCCTCCCTCTTCCCCCCCCCCAAGATGGCAAGCAGTCCTATATATGTTAATTATGTTGCAGTATATCCTAGATACAATACACATTTGCAGAACCGAACAGTTCTCCCGCTGCACAGGGAGAATTGGATTCAGAAGGTAAAAATAACTCAGAAAGAAAATCAAAAATCAAATAGTTCACATTCGTTTCCCAGTATTCCTTCTTTGGGTGTAGCTGTTTCTGTCCATCATTTATCCAATGAAACTCAGTTAAGTCTCTTTGTCAGAGAAATCCACTTCCATCAGAATACATCCTCATACAATATCGTTGTCGAAGTGTATAATGATCTCCTGGTTCTGCTCATCTCACTTAGCATCAGTCCATGTAGGTCTCTCCAAGCCTCTCTGTATTCATCCTGCTGGTCATTCCTTACAGAGCAATAATATTCCATAACATTCATATACCACAATTTACCCAGCCATTCTCCAATTGATGGGCATCCGTTCATTTTCCAGTTTCTAGCCACTACAAACAGGGCTGCTACAAACATTTTGGCACATACAGGTCCCTTTCCCTTTTTTAGTATCTCTTTGGGGTATAAGCCCAATAGAAACACTGCTGGATCAAAGGGTATGCACAGTTTGATAACTTTTTGGGCATAATTCCAGATTGCTCTCCCATTTCTGGAATATTCTTGTCAAAATACTGGAGTACTTCACCATTTCTTTCTCCAGATCATTTTACCACTGAGGAAATAAGGCAAACTGGGTTAAATGACTTTCCCAGGGTCACACAACTGGTAAGTAGCTGAAACCAAATTTGAACACAGAAAGATGAGTGTTTCTGAATTTAGTCCTAGCTGCTCTGCCCACCATTCCACCTTGCTGCCCTATTGATATAATAGTGCTCCTCCAGTACAGAAAGTATATTTATGCCAAGCATTATGGCCAGTGGGAATGAATTTTAATTGGGAATATTAAAAGAGGATAATCTGCTGCTTAGGGACAGTTAAGATAAAAAGAAACATTTCCTGATAGTAATAGTTGTTAAATAGTAGAATTAGTTTTCAAAGAAAGCTAGGGATAATTCTATCTAGAGGTCAGAAGAATAACTTCTCCAGAGCTTTATTTTTTCTGATGTTTGTCTAACATCATATCTAAAGGTATAGAAGAAAATGACTTCTCTGTAGTTGTCAATCAACAATCCATGAAAGAAAATGTATTAAATACCTGCTATTCACTAGATACTATGCTATGTGGTGGGAATATACAATGCTTCTATTCTATCTACTTAGACAACACATACACAAATCAGAATAAATAAAATAATAAATTCAAGGTTGTTGTTTTTTGGGGGAGGAGAAAAAACATGCTAGCTAGTATAGAAAACATAAGGTAGTTTTGGAAATATCTAGGGATTCCAAGAAATGAAGATGAGGAAGGAATGGATTTCAAGTTTAGGGTACAGCTTCTACAAAGACATTGAGATAATTATCAATTCTGTGATTCAATAGCAATACTTCAATTGAATGATTCTGGGCTGGTGGAGAGAATTAACAACATTGCTTACTAGTCAATCATTCAATTTAAATTATATTATCATATAATTATAATTGCTTAGATTTCAGCTATAAAGGTTGAGAAAGCAATTATACAGTGTTTTTATTATATCATTATGGTTGCTGGTGATTTATGAGATTAGAGTAGACTACATAAAGACTGTTAATAGCAGTATTTGTAAAAACATAGTAGAATGTCTCTTTGAAACCTAATTTAGGCAACTCATGGAAATAATTAATATAAGCACATTTTTTAATGGGAGAGAAAACTTTTCCCTTTATTATGCCCTGAAGCTGAAATAATTTTAATGCTTTTCATCAAAACAATTTCTTTTGCTTAATAAAGAATACATTAAAATACACGAGTTTTCCCAATTTATTTCTTACTATTTCTTCAATTCTTTACAGTATTCATTGTGATACTAATCTAAACCATCCACGGCATAGATGTAATATGAATGAAATTTCTGGAACATCTTTTCAGATTCATATTCCATTTGTGAAGTCAACCAAAAGTGATTTTGTGGAAAATTATACCTTATATATGATTCAGAGTTCAATTGTCATTCACCTGTATGGCAATTTAGGAAATAATAATGCACATAAATCAAAACTAAGTCATATTTGTTTTACTATCCTCACATAAATTGTAGAGCTAACTAGAAAGCAGAGTTCACATTTCATTCATTAGGCATGTCTACAGCACCCATTTTTATCTGTCAGCAGCTGATTTCAAAATTTACCATGCATATTTGTTAACCATCTCTAATGGATTCAAATCTCGAATGAAAGGTTTGTGAATGGATCTACAAAGCTATAGGAATACTTCAAAAATGTAATAGGACAGGGGGATTGGCCAATGGGTCCCACCCCATAGATCATATGCATGCAGATCAACATGTTTTTGTCTTGACTTTGAACCAGTTGCTTTCCTGTAATATCCTGGTCTATACTAGGTCCAGAAGTTCCTTGTTTGGCCATCATGTCTTTCCTTAGGTCTTTAATGAGCATTTGTTATCTTTCTGTTTTGAATCCACCATCATGATCTAGTGATTGACCAATGTTAGTTCACAAGGAGGAACAGAATAAATAAGCCATAATTAATGGTCTGTTTGGACTTGTTTTCCCCTTAATTCATGAAGCTTGAATCAAATAAACCTATATACGTCCTTTGGATTTCTAATTTTGAAGAAAGATCTGTATCAGACCTTAATAAATCATAATTAGCTCATAGATTTCCTAAGAAACTAAATCTTTTGAATGATTAGGAAAATTTGATTTTTTCTTGAGACATGTTATAAATAGTCTTCCCCCCACCCTTCCCCTTTTTATCTATAAGTTCACCTTGTATAAAGATTATATATTATTTATTAGGTCATCAAAATATATATGTATATACACATTACAGAAGTTCAAATTAAATTCCAGTTAATCTATTTAATGTGTAACAAAGACAAGAGTATTTTAAAAAATAACCCAATTCATTGACATTTTGAAAAACAATTTGATTTTCTCTTTCTCCATCATAATATAGTTCTCATTTAAAGAATTTTCCAGGTATTAAAAAAAAATCATCTAATACAAAAGAATATGTGAAATTGTGACAATTAAAATTAACTTAGGAGAAAAAAATTCAAGTAGCTCAATGAACATAGTGGCATTTTTAGTCTGCCCATGATGAAATTTCAGAAAATGTCTCCATTAAACAGCATACACTCTGGTCAAACTATCTTACATGGCAATTAGAAGCCACATGGGAGAATGGGGCTCTTTCTCCTATACAGGAAATTATTTCTTTTCTTTCCTTAGGAAAAAGAAGATTTAAATTATTTTGTGCCACTATTGCCACAAAAATTAAAGAATAAGAAGATGTACCCCTAGATTTAAAGAGAAATTTAGTCAGAGATCTACTATCAGTTAATAGAATTTGACTTAAGTACCTACAAAGGAAAAATCAAGTAGATTAGGAATGCTTATTGTTCAGATTATAATTTTAGGTGGATAACCTATGGTTTTAGTTCTTTACTTTTTTGGTTTAATTCATAAACATACACAATTGGACAAATATTGTAGATATGTGGTAGACTGGAAAGAGTTCTAGATTCTGGACTTAGAGTTAGGAAGAATGGCAGCTAGGTGGTGCCACAGTGGATGGATAACTGGACCTGGAGTCAGAAATAATTATCTTCCTGTTTCAAATTCAGCCTCAAGACATTTATTAACTGTGTGACTCTGAGAAAGTCACTTACCTCTGTTTGTCTTAGAACTGTCATTTAAAAAATGAGTTGGGGAAGAAAATGGCAAAGGACTGTAATATTTTTGTCAAAAACAAACAAACAAACAAAAAGCAAACAAACAGTGGAGTCCCAAAAAATAAGACATGATTGAAATGACTGAATGGCAGTCAAGAATACATATAAGTTCACATCCTGCCTCAACCATTTATTATCTATATGACCCTGGGCAAGTCACTTAAACTCTCTGAACTCAGTCCTTATTTATAAAATAGGAAGATAAAAGAATCTATCTCCTAAGGTGATTGTGATGATCAAATGAGAAAACATACGTAAAGCTCTTTATATGCCTTACAATACTATGCTAATGCTGCTTATAATGATGATGGTGATGATAGCAAAAAAAAAAAAAAAAACTAATATTGAATAAAAGCAAAGTGGTAAGGACTGCATTAGGGAAATTGTGTCTTGATCCAATGACCTTGAGCTTTTACCTGAAACATTTAAAAATTATCAATAGCTGTTCAGTAATACAATAGAAATGTGTGTGTTGAGCATTGCATACATATTACCAATAATGAATTTTGCAGGAAAAATGAGAAAAGATTTTGTTAGAAAGATAGGTGATCAACACAGGCTAGTCACCGATTTAAAACGATGTGATAGCTAATGAACAGCCCATTTATTCCTCTGGTATATGCCCAAGGTCAAGTTGAAGGTGTATATTGAAAGGATTAATGGCTCTAATGTCAGAAGACCTTGATTAAAATTCATGCACTGATTTTATTACCTGTGCGGGTCATTTAATCTATGAGAATCTGTTTTCTCATCCATAAAATTGTGTGTGTGTGTGTGTGTGTGTGTGTGTGTGTAATATCAGTATGTGTAGGCCTGTGGGTTGGATTAGAAGGCCTTTGAGTTTCCTTCTAATTCAAAATCTATAAAGCAACATGTTAAGGATATACATATGTAGACATAAACAAGAGTCATATAGATTGCAAAGATGAGACTTGGTTGTCATTTACACTTTTGGAAGGAATAATCTCTTTGATGAGATCCATCCAAGTAAGGAGCTTAAGAGGTATGCCAGAGGGAGACACACACACACACACACACACACACACACACACACACAGAAAGACAGAGAGAGACAGAGAGACACACAAAAAGAAACAGATAGACACACACATTCATAGACAGAATGATAAAAAGAGAGAGACAAGAGATAGAGAATGAGTATGAGAATGAGTATGAGAATGAGAATGAATCTGTGTATTTGCAAGGCTACATTATTAGGGCCCCACTCCAAATACTTATTTTAGGAAGAAAAACATTGATCATCGTGTATATCAGAGAAGGTCACTCCAGATGACTTATAGTGGCTTACTGAAGGGACTCAAAATATTTATCCTGGAAAGGAGGGAACTTGGGGGTGTAGCAAGTGAAAGATGAAATGACTAAGGTACCAAAGATTCAATCTTCTATGCATATCAGTTTATTAAGCAATGCATGCCCATTGACCAACAAATCAGTACTGGACCTCCTTAGCTGAGATCTGGACCCTGAATTTAGGGAGAGACAGACTTTTAAACATTAAAAATAATTAAACAAGGCCAATTAATTAAATGGAAAAATGACAACATTAAGAAATCTGATTTCTAATTGTATGAAACATTAAGGACTTTCCAAATTGGGGGAGGTAGAGGGAAAGTAAACACGTTCAATTGCTTGAATTCAGGAAAAAAGTTGTGCTATTCCTCCAAACACACCTGTGTCTGTGTCTGTGAACATGTGAATAATAATTGATTGATCAGTATGGGGTCAGTTTTTAGGTAAGACAAATGGATAGCATGAGATGTACAATTGTGAGAAAACGCCTTAAATCATTCTTTGAATCTGACTAGATTTCTGTTCAGCATAACTTAAGTATTTAGTTAAGGGTCTCTAAGCACCAGGTAGCGGTGTTCCAGTATACAAAAGTTCAATGGGTGGTCTCAGGAGTCAGTGATTTTTATCTCTTTGGAAATTTTGAATGGTATGTTATAAAAAAAGTGTTCATTTTAAGGAATGAGTTGGACTTGATAGCAATTAAGGACGTTTCTAGCCCTGACTCTCTATCACTTTTTGCTTCTGTGAGAGTTCTAATAGTTTAATATTTCCAAAGCTAGTTAAGCAACGATAACAATGAAAAGATAATAGGAAAAATTACTTGATATAGCTATCAGAGTCCTGGATTTTTCAAGATGATACCGATTTTAAGAAAATATAGCATACTTTTATCAATGTTTTACTTATAGGATAGTCTTTGTTAGACATATTATCCAATTTTATAATTTGGATTATAAATCTAGAAGCTGGAAGGAAACATTATCTAGTTCAATTCTTTCATTTTTAAAGTTAAGGAAATTGAGGCTTTTGAACATGAAGTTCACTAAGTATAAGAGGTAGCCAAAACCAAAACTCTCTTCATTGTTTGCCACACTATTTCCTAATTACAAAATATAGTCACCACATATCTTGGTGATATCATTGTTGTGCAGTGTCTATTGGATCTCATGCTATAATTTGTGGTTTCCACAGAGATCTAGAACCAGTCTAATCCAGAAAGTTATAATGAAGACTCTGGAGGTTGTTCAGAAATTCTTCTTGCTAAAAATCATAATTGACATTAGAGGTCACTGAAATTGAATGTGACAGTTACAATGTATCCGATACACTAACAAATTAAAAACAGAAATGTATGCTAAGATTGTTTTCATTCTTTCTTTTTTTCCTTTCTGTTTGTCTCCAACTCTTTGCATTAAAGGCACTTAATAAATGCTTGTTGACTTGTCAGAAAGGTAGAGCAGTTAGGGCAGTGAATAAAAAAGCTGCTTTTAAGTTCTGCAATATGGAATTCACAATTGGGGGGAGAGAGCATGGCCAGAAGTTCTGTGGGTATGGAATTCTCATTCTCCATTTTTGACCTTGAGGAACAACCAATAAGGTGTTTTCCAGAACCCTTAATGAATGTTAGCATTTTCATCAAATGATACTCAGGCTTTAGAGATTGTCTTTAAAGATACTATGTTTTATAATAAACTAAAAGGAAATCTTTGCTAGTTGGCTTCTGAGCTATTTTTAATTAGCTTTTAATTAATTTTTTTGGCATAAGGAAAAATTATACACATAGCAGAGAATTATGTGGAAAGTGTATCAATCAGTACTTCAAAGAACAAAATGGCTTCTATTCAGAATTGCTATTTTTTAAAAAGAAATTCAGACTTGATAGGGATGTACATTTATAGGAATTAAAGAGAGAGTCTACTTTTAGATCAACCATTTTTCAAATATCTGCCCTTATTTTGGTCTATGTCTCATTGTATTATGAAAGCACAAAATCTGAGTTCCAAAAGATATCAGCTATCATTTACTTCAACATAGACATGAATAAAAAATATAACTTATTTTATAAGAGATGACAAGAGGAAGCAATTCATAGCTAAAGGAATCAATGTTGCTAGAGTAAATAGTATTATCCTTGTCCTGCTAAAGGTGCACCAGGAGATTCATTTTTATTTATCAAGGAAATAAGGTATACTATAAACTCCTCAAAGAAAGGGATTATTTCATTTTTGTCTTTCTTACCTAGTTCTTGAGAAATGATCACCCTGCATATAGCAAGAATGAATGACTAAATGAAAAAAATGATAGTAATATGCTTACTGTTTGCTATTACATGCTAAGTACTAGAGACACAAATAAAAAAAACAGAATCAGGCTTTTTCTCCAAAGACCATTAGAATGGGGAGATAATATGAGTGGGGATCCTGTGAGGGATATTTTAAGTTGGGAAAGTTCCAATAACAGTGTGTCAAATCATACAGCAATGGTTTTGTATACGTTTTTTAAGCAGTGCTAGAAAAGAACTAGATGGTACTTCTTGTGGTGATCTTTTTCTTTTCAAAACGCAGCTGGTTTAGCTTAGAGCCCTCCAAATATCTCCGAATCCAAAGGTTCTGTCCTTTAGCCTCTGCCTCTGCTTTCTTCAGCCTCCAACCAGCACAGAGATGGAATGAATCTCTTGTCTCCTTCACTTGGGGCTCGGCTAGCTTTCTGGTGAGTCTTTCAGACGAGCTTGGTCTCAATGGGAGAAGTGCAGGAGCCCAGCCACCAACTACAGTGGTGTGAGATGAAGATGAATCTGGTTGTCCACTGAACTCTCCACTCGTAGCTTTATCCTCTGAAAACTCTTCTTCTGCCCCCAGCCAGCCAAGTGGGAAATATTCCCTCTTGCCTCAGAGAGAGGGCTTCTAGCGTAATTCTGCTGAAATCTGTCTGCACCAGAGTGCTCCTCTCCAATCCAGCTGAACTCTCTTCTGCGACCAGCCAGCCAAGTGAAATATATTCTGGAATAGCTCTCTCTTCACTGGCCTTACATATGAATCTTCTGAGAGAATGGGATTATGGGTTTTCTCCCATAGTGCTCTCTAGCCCAAAGAGCTTCAAGGGAGGTGTGAACTCACAAAGTTACAAAGTTTACTTTGTGAAGCTGGCATACTTGTGAACTCCAATGAGTAAAGGTGCAAACACAAGCATTGTACTAATTAGTTCTACTTAGTACCTTGTTTCAGGTTCTGCCCAAAACATCTTCTTGTAAGATTAGATCAACTCTAATTAGTTAGCAGTTTGTAAGGATTCCAACACTTCTGATGAATATGATGAGATGAATAAACTCCCAGAAATGAAAATCAAGTTGTGGGTATGAATGGGGGAAGTAGCAAAGTAGTTGGAGAGACTGTGGACTGGAAGTAAAGTGATGCTTAACTGGAGCTGCTTAAATATAAAAAGAGCAAAGAAATTACTATATATTATACTTATATAATGTATATAACATATACATATATAATATATATAATGTATATAAATGTACATCCCTACCAAGTCTGAATTTCTTTAAAAAAAAAAGTAATTCTGAATAGAAGCTGTTTTGTTCTTTGAAGTACTGATTGATAAACTTTCCACATAATCCTCTGCTATGTTTATAATCTTTTCCTTATTATATATAATTATTGTATATTATATATAACATATTTATATTATGTATGTATTATATATATGACATATATAATGCATGTGTTATTTATATATTATATATAAAAATATTATTCACTAATTTGGACATCATGGGCTCCAGGACAAAAAATCTAGATATAAAAAGGTCAAATCCTCTAAAGAAGTTAGATCAAGTAGAAAACAAAGATTTTACATTGTCTTTGTTGTCTTTGGAGTTAAAGAACATGAATTCAAATCCTACCTCTGTGCTTATTTGTGTGAACATGGGAAAGACACTTTATACCAGACTTCTCATCTATAAAAGAAGGGCATAAACTAAACTAGATGGTAGTCCCACTCAAAAGCTAATATTCTATGAATTGACTTTAATCAGAAGTGGGAATCCCAAGGATGAATAAAAAGTGTTTTGCATAAGTCTTCATTACATTATAATATGTTAACCATCATATATCATGGTTTAAAGCTTAGCTCATTGCTATATTGATAATATAGTATAACAAATTCTTTTTGAAATAAATTAAATTGTGAGCATCATGAACTTTGATTGGCTTATTGATCTTTTACTATAAATTGACATAACTGAGAATTTATCAAGAGCAAATGGAAAGCTACAGTATACCAGGGATTAGGCTTTACTGGAAAATGAACCAAAAGCTTCAGCAAATGTTCCATGATAATAAACATCCAATGATCTGTGTGGGCTTCCTTGTTTTTTTTTTTTTTTTTTTTTTTGATGCCTCATTACTTTCTCATCATCATTAAGTAGCAAATGTACTTTATCCAAAATCTAATTAATCCCTAGCCTAATTAATCCTTACTTATATAGACTTTTAAACTGGCATGGGAAATTGGGGAAGGGGGAGAGGTAGACAGATGTTGATATGTATAATTAGAAATGTCCTAATTAAGCCAATCAGGTTTGACAAATATAATAAAAAATTCAAGAAGTGAATTCTATTATTTTTCTCTCTACAGTAGTGAAAAGCAAAATTCATCTACTGAAAACAAACCTGGCAATTAGTCATGATCACTTCCCTGTGTAATTATTAGTTGAATTGGTCTATCAGATGTCATACTTCATGGGTAAAGAATACAATATCATATTCCTTGACTAATCAAAACATTTATTTTACAAGTTACTATATTTAAATACTAATACAAAGCTCAGTTACCTACATGCCATCATCAAGGAGAAGAAAAAACATACACACACACACACACACACACACACACATATATATACACACACACACACACACACACACACACACATATATGTATATATGCGCGTACACACACACATATAACAGACAGATTCAGGATTTCACATTTGGCTAATTGTTATGCAAATGATGGTCTTAGCTAGAAATACTAAACACTTTTGTCCATCCTTATGGACTCTCAAAAATCAATTTGGGGAAATTATAATATCTCTGTGACAGATTTGGAGCAGAAAAAAGGACTTCATAGGTAATCTGGTTCAACCCTCTCATTTTACAAATGAAATAATCAAGGCCTAGATGGAGTAAGTGAATTACCCACTTTTGTATACATAATAAATGAAGAGTTAGGCCTTCTAACTCAGATAATGACTTAAACTCCAACTCCAAAGTCAGTGCTTACTCTGTTGAACCAACTATCTTGGGGAACATGAATCCAAAATATATTTTGCTCCAATCACAGATGTGTGTTTTGGATCATCGCTAACATTATGGCTAGTTGACCTCTCCAAAAGCTATAGAATTTGATTTCTATAATTCTCCCATATTATTTTCCTATTCACACCTTATTTTCTATCTATAAATTATGTACCAAGGCCAAAGATTATACATGCTATGATAGTGTGCTAACCCTTCTCATTATATATCCTGAGCAGAATCATATTTACCATTATAGAGTCCTATAGAGTCCTCTATAGAAAGTTGATTAAGAAGGTAATGAAAAATCTACTAAACTGGAATAGGGCCAATAATCTCTCTCACTTCCAATCACATTCTTTCTCCCAATCCAGTTTATTAGAGAAAGAGAGAAGGGCTGATGAAAATTGTGAAGGTTAAATAACTTTGAGTTCTCTAGTTTAAACATTCCCTAGAGAACAAGTAAGAACACAGATGGTGTTTTCAAGATTAGAATGATTACTGAACTAGTTACATAGTGTCATCACTACCCAGGACTCCCCAGGGAAACATATATAACACAGGAAAACACACATACAAAGACAAAGGGAAAAGTCACTATGCTTAGGAGACTTCCCAATACAGCCTTACTATGTACCATAGAAGTATCATCTGATTCTCTTTCTCTCTTAATCTTTGTCTTGATAGCAAATTAGTTTAGTTTAGTTCTTGACACAGGGATAGATCAGAGACACTCAAAAAATTCAAAAGCATAGGTTAGCTTTGATTTTATTGTCTGGCTATAAGCAGCCTCAGGGGGAGGAGAGATTATGCCCTTGTCAAGGTTACAGGGGGCAGCTGCTATCTTCCTACTCCAGATATAAATTATTCTGCTTCCTTACTATGTGTTAAAAAGGGAGGGGGGAATTTTATAATAGTAGAAAGGAGGTATCTATCATTTTATACTTCTGCTGAAGGCTGAAGTGAGGAAGAGTAATTAAATTTGCCAAAAAGACTAGAACATCATTCTCCGTTTCTGCTCCAAAAACCTTGTCAGGAATTATAAAATGATTTCCTCTTCAATTATATTTCACACATGTATCAATTATTCAGGCAACCATTCAACAGTTAGGTTCCCCAGTTCCTTTTTTCCACATACATTCATCTTCCAAGATGATAACATAGTTAAATATTTGAACATATTTACATCACAGTTACATTATGCCTCTGTTATTCCTTTTTCCTGCTGATCAGATCAACCTTGTCTTAATTCTAAGTACTATTTTCATTTGGTCCTTAGCATTATATCCAATCATTCTAAAAACTGTTTTTTACTCCATTAGATCAAATCAATTGAAAGTTCTCTCAATCTCCTGAATTACCTCAACAAGAAAGATTAATGCTAAACTGTTGTGTGTGTGTGTGTATGTATATATGCATTATATATGTATATTAGCATATATATATATATAATGGCTATATATTTATATATGCACACAAGTATGTGTAGACACATATGTGAGGATATATAATATATGTCTATACATACATATCAGAGTGGAAAAAAAAGTTTGAATTTGATGCAGCAGGTTTATCGGTAGAGTTGCGTTGAAGTCTGGCCTCAGAAACTTTCCAGCTGTTATCTTTGACAAATCACTCAACTTCTGCCTATTTTAGTTTGCTCCTCTGCAAATTGGTAATAAGAATGGCACTTACCTCCCAGGCTTGTTTTAAGGATCAAATGAAATAATAATTATAAAGTATTTAGCCCAGTTAACTTCACTCTCCCTTTGTACATATATGTAGGTTCTGTGTAAATGCTAGCTATTTTAATTATTAATTGCTGAATGTAATGTTTGGGCTAGCTTTCCAAAGGATGGGCCTTTTGGTCTCAGCAGTATAGTCACCACAAGGATAGTCAGGAATAGAATCTAAAGTCTTTATTCTTGAGTCTCAAGTCTGAGATGGAGCTAGAGCATACTCCCTGTCACACTCTCCTTTACTCAGTTTCTTCCTCCACAGTCTGTCTGACTCTGACTGATCCAGTCTTGATCTTAGTGGAGGAGTGCAGTAGGCAGGAGAGCCACCAGGAGGATGGTCAAAGGTAGAATGTCTCATTTCCAGTCCTCTCAGCCCCTAAATACCTATTACAATTTCATCATTACAGCATATTGAATATGTGTGAACTAAAGAACCATTACATCTCATGCTAAGTACTAAGTATATACTAAACCTGCTCGTTTCACTCTTGCTTCAATTTTTAAATAATTACTATTGCTAACTGTATTTCCCTCCATTTAGTCTCTCTCTCCTTTCACTCTATGCTGCCTCAAAAATGTTTTGCTCCTGGCCACTATAGATGGCCTTCCCCAATATATTCTTTCTTTTATCACCCTCACCCCCTTTCTACATCTCATTCCTCTTCTAATTTCCTGCAGATAAGATAGATTTCTATACCCCTATTGAGTATGTATGTTATTTCATCTTTGAGCCAATTTTGATGAGAGTAAGGTTCACTCACTTCTCTTCTCTTCCCCCTCTGAGAAAGAAAACAAAATGCAACAAATAACAACAGAGAGAGTGAGAATGCTTTGTTTTGTTCCACACTTTGTTCCCACAGTCCTCTCTGGTTCTCTCTTTTTCGCTGAATCAGTGCGATTGGTTTGAGTCATCTCATTGTTGGAGAGAGCCATGTCTAGGAGAATTGATGGTCCTATGCTCTTGTTGCCATGTATGATGATCTCCTAGTTCTGCTCTTTTCCTTCAGCAACAGTTCATGTAAGTCTCTCGTTTCTTACAGAATAAAAGTATTTCATAGCATTCATAGACCATACTTTATTCGGCTATTCTCCAGCTGATGGACATCCACTCAGTTTCAAGTTTCTTGCCACTACAAAGAGGGCTGCCACAAACATTTTTGCACATGTGAGTCCCTGTTCCTTCTGTAAGACCTCTTTCGGATATAAGCCCAGTAGTAACACTGCTTGGTCAAAGGGTATGCATAGTTTGATAACTTTTTGAGCAGAGTTCCTCATTGCTCTCCAGATTGGTTGGGTCCATGCACAGTTCCACCTTGAACGTATCATTGTCCCAGTTTTCCCACATCCCCTCCAACATTCAGCATTATCTTTTCCTCTCATATTCCTTTTGGGGTTTTTTTAGCAAAGATCCTGGAGTGAGCTTCCTTCTACTTCTCCAGATCATTGATTTGAAAGGACATCTTAGTGTTTCTCTATTACAAGTAAAAAGAACTTCTTGTTTATATATAAATATAAGTGTATATTTATATATAAACACATATATAACATATATTTATAGTTATATGTATATATAAACATATGTAAATTACATATATATACTTATATGTATATATAAATGTATCTATATCTATTTCCCTATCTACATCTATATAATTTTTTCCCAATGACATATCAAGACAATTTCTTAACACTTGCCTTTTGTTTTACATTTTCATTTCTAGATTCTGTTGCTCCTTCTTTATTATTCCCTTTTTCCTTTCCCACCCCCCATCCCCGAGATTAAAAGAAATCAGGTAGATGTTATTCACATGCAATCAGTAAAAACTTTTTATTGTAATCAAGTTTACAAGAAGACTCAAGTTTAAATAACATGAAAGAATGAAAGAGAAAAGGTGAAAACTAGTCTGCCTCAGTCTGTATTCAAACAATCTCAGTTCTCTCTCTGGAGTACGCTTCATCATCAGTCTTTGGGATTGTCCTGGATCATGGAATGGCAGAGTCTAAGATAGACGATGCTGCAGTCAATATGTCCCCAGTTCTCCTGGTTAGGTTCACTTCACTCGGCATCAGGTTGTGTATGTCTTTCCACGTTTTACTAAAATCATCCTTCTGGTCCTTGTTTCTAGCCCAATAAACTTCCTCAATCATCCTATAGCGTAGCTTGCGTAGTCATTCCCCAGTTGATGGGCATCCCCCTCATTTCCAGTTCTTAGCCACCAGAGAAAGAGGGGCTCTTCCTCTTTGTAGGCAAATTGCCCTTTTTGTCCCCTTTGGGAGATGTGTTTGGAGCAGAATCTGAGCAGTGCCATAGCTGGAGCCGAGAGTATGTCTGATTGTCTTGTCTTTTGGGTGTAGTCCCAAATTGCCTTTCAGAATGTCTGGAAAGGTCCACAACTTCACCAGCACTGCATCACTGGCCCAGCTTCCCCACATCCCCTCCATCATTGAATAAAAGTTTCAAGCATTAATTTTTTTGTCATATTTTTGAGTTTCAAATTCCAAGCTCTTCCCTTCCCTCTCTCCTCCCCGAGAAAGGAAACAATCTGCTAGGGGGCATCCAATGCAATAAAAGCCCCCTCAAATTTTTAAAGTTTTTTTTTTTTGCCCACGCCATTTGAAATTCCTGTTGTTTTTCTTGCAAGGTGCTCCAGGTCTAGTGGAGTTTCCCCTGGCACTTACCAGCAGCCCCTTCCAAAGTAAGGTCTTGGGGATCTCTGTGCTCCGGGGCTGATGAGCAGGAATCCGAGGGGCTTCTGGGGTCTTCCTCACAGAGTAGCTTCTCTTTTTCCTCACATGGCTCACAGGGTGTCGGGTCCAGGATGGTCTGCAGTAGATGAGGTCTGAGCAATTGGGCAGTGATGGAGAGTTTCTGCAGGCTCCTGGTGATCCTCAAGTCACTTCTGCAGTGGATGACTCTCTGGCAGCGGGGGCAGGTGAAGCTTTCCTCGTTCTGGCCCAGGCAGCCTTTGCAAAAGCAATGACCACAAGGGACAGTCACTGGGTCAGTGAGGTAGCGCTGGCAGATAGAGCAAGTGAGCTCTGCATTGAACCTCTCAATTAACTCTTTGACATCCATGTCTCCCGGCTTCTGATCTCTTCCTTCTTAGATCCTCTTGACAGCAGGGAGAAGGCTGGCCTTTTCCCCTGAGCTCTGGCAGCAAAAGAGTGAAAGACGGGATTGCTGAGGTCTTTTATATGGCTTCCTCTGGGCAGCCCCTCCCTTTCTTTCCCAGGCTGGAGGTGAGAACTCCTGGGCTGGGAGAGTGTTTCCTTGCTCTGCCCTAGGGCTGAGTTGTCACCTTGGTCCCTGGTCCCTAACAATGGGCCTGTCATTCAGAATAGTGTTGACACCTGGGCCCTTCACGAAAGAGTGCAAATTCTCTTTCATTTTAAATGTAATTCTATGCAGATTTTGAAATTGTAGTGAAGTCTTCTCCTCAACTCTGTCTGACCAACTTCTTTATCTATATGTTCCCCTTGGGACATGTGTAGATTTTCCCCATCCTGTAAGAATCGGTGCATTTTTCATTCTTGGAAATAAGAAATTATCTGTAAGATGAATGTCTTCTCCTTACATTCTGCCTCTCTCCTCAGTGTCCAAATCTTTTTTTTAAGTTTAAGTTGTCTTCGTTCCATTTCAAGCAAAAGTATTTCTTGATAGAGGGCTCCTGATACCAGAGTCCCTACATTTTAAGCCCAGCCCCTTCAATGTACATATTCCTTTTTTTTTAGGAAGTGACACCTATTTATGTAAGTATGTGTGTGGTGGTGATTATACAATACACATGCATATATACTCATACATGACCCTAGCTATTAATATAGATTTATTATTATTATGCATCATAAATGTATTGTTGAGCTCGTTCATGCTTGTCCAGCTCTTCTGACCCTATTTGTTTGTTTGTTTTTAATTTATTATGTATTTAGAAAGAATATACATAGGTAATTTTCCCAACACTAACCCTTCCAAAACCTTTTGTTCCTAAATTTCCCCACCCCTCCTTCCCTCCAATGTAGAAGCCTTTTCTTAACTGTTTTTATAGCAGATTATTCGCACCATGCAACTTCATTCTTTGTCTTTTTCCCAGCACATTCCTCTTTCATCCCTTAATTCCATCACTAAATTATATATATATCCTTTCATTTTCAAATTACACTCGTATCTTTGGTCTATAATACTCCTTCTAATTGCCATAAGAATGAGAACATTCTAATGAATTACAAGTATCATCCTCCCATAAAGGAATATCACTTTACTGATTACCTCCTTATGCTTTTCCAGAATCCTGTATTTGAAAATCAAATTTGCCATTCAGTTCTACTCTTTTCATCATAAATGCTTGAAAACCCTCTGTTTCATTAAATATCCACTGTTTCCTCAGAAGATTTATACTCAGTTTTGGTAGTTTCCTTCTGGATTCTTGCAATATTATCTCCTTGACCAGGGAGTTCTGGAATTTAGTAATAATATTCCTGGAACTTTTTATTTTGGGATCTCTTTCAGGAGATGATTGATTGATTCTTTTAATTTCTATTTTACCCTCTGGTTCTGGGATATCAGGACAGTTTTCCTTGATAATTTCTTGAAAGATGATGTCCATGCTCTTTTTTTGATTATGAGTTTCAGGTAGACCAATAATTTATAAATTTTCTCGCCTGATCTATTTTTTAGGTCAATTGTTTTTCCAATGAGATAATTTACTCCCTCCTTTGGTTTTTTTTTTTTTTTTTCATTTTTTTGGTTTTGCTTTATTGTTTCTTGATTTGTCATAAAGTCATTAGCTTCCATTTGCTCAATTCTGTTTTTAAGGAATTATTTTCCTCAGTGAGCTTTTGTAACTCCTTTCCCAATTGGCCAATTTTGCCTTTTAAAGCATTCATATATATATATATATATATATATATATATATATATATATATATATATATATATATATATATATATGTATATGTATATATATATATATATATATATATATGTATATGTATATGTATATACACACACATATTTTTTTGTATTTCATTTTACATTTCTCTCAATTCTTTCCCTAATTTTCCCTCTATTTCTCTTACTTGATTTTCAAAATTCCTTTTGAAGCTCCTCCGTGGCCTCAGTTCTTATTTTTCTTGGAGACTTTGGATATAGGAGCTTTGACTTTGTTATTTTCAACTGAATGTGTGTTTTGATCTTCCTTTTCACCATAATAACTTTCAATGATCAGAAATTTTTTTTGTTTGTTTTCTGTTCATTTTCATAGCCCTATTACTTTGCTTTTAACTCTTTCTTAAAGTAGAGCTCCAGTTCCAGAGGAGAGGGCACACCAAACTTCACGGGTTTTGTGAAGCTGTTTTCAGACAGCCTTCTCAGAATCTGACATAAGCACTCTTTTCTGCCCTGGAGCTTTTAGGTGTGTCCCTGCCCCACTATAGCCATAAGATCTAATGTGTTGACCAGGGCTGGGACTCTGCTGACAGGGGGTTCACTAAGATTGCACACCAGAATCCCACCCAGTTGCCACAGACTCTCTCCACTGATGTTCCAAGACCTCCTTGATGTCCTCAGGCTGAGAAGTCCAGAAATTTCCAGCACTGCTACTGATTCAGAGATCCTGCCTCATTGTCACTGGAGTCCAGGCCAGAGTTGGAGCCAGGTTGGGCCTATGCTGGGTCTGTGCTGAGAATGCACACTGGGCTCCCACTCTAATTCTACAGATCTTTTCTGGGGCCTTCCAGATCCTTGTGAATGTTCCTGGGCTGAAAGGTCTGGAAGCCACCAATATTACCGCTGATTCAGAGGTCAGGCCTGGGCTGGGAATGGGTCTGGGGCTCCAGTAGCCAAGCCCTGCCTGGGGACTCCCATCCTAGTGTCACATGCCTTTTCTGCTGAGCTTCCAAGTTGCCTTTGGCTGGAAAATGTTCTAGTCCACATTTGGGGGTTTTCTGATGTTCTAAAATTTGTTTAAAGTCATTATTTAAAGGAATCTGGAGCAGTTTGGGGGAGAGGTTGGTCAAGTTCCTGCCTTTACTCTACCATTTATCTTTGCTCCTCTTTGTATGTTTTAGCATACAATCATAAATTGCTTTTAAGAAAAAAAAATGGACGACTTTTTGTTTAAAAGCTGCTTTGAACTTAGTGGGGTTGGTCCTCAGACAATAGCAATATATCTCTCCCTAGGTTTATACCTAAAAACTCTCTGGCCAAATGAGGTCAGAGAAAGCTCATGTTTCAGTGGTCTAGCACTGAAGGAGGACCCATGGTCATCACTACATCCAGATGAGGCATTGAAATAGTACTTTAGTGGAGGAGCATATGTTAATCATTGTTAAATAATAATGGGGGTCACCAAATATTTGATATTTTTATTGCACTATTAAATACAAGCTAGGCTTGGGAATGGTACTAAAGTACCAATGATCAAATGACTTGCATGAAGGTTTTTTTGCCTCAGGCTCTTGGAAGACTGATATGTGATTGAAATGAGCATTATAACTCTAATTGGCTTTTCAAGCTTAGCAGCCAGACTTAGTTAGTTTCTAAACTTGATGCATTTTGAATGTTAAAATCAAACTGGTTCATTAAATCTCGTCACAGATTTAACTCAGAGAGTTTCTGGGCATCACTGAAATAAGATTTAGTGTCACAGTTCCCTAAAATAGATTATCAGTTACTAAATACATATTAGTTAAACACCTGCTATATTCCAGGTACTGTGCTAGGTGCTTCAGATTAAAAGACAAAGAGCTGGTAACTGGGTATAGATGTGAAGGAAGAGAAAATAAAAAATAGGTAATGTTGAGATTATGAACTTGGAAGAATGGTAGTTTCTCTGACAGAAATATGGATATTTGTTTTTTGGTTGTTTAATTTGTTTGTTTTGCTGAGGCAATTGGGGCTAAGTGACTTGCAGAAATATGGATATTTGGAAGAGGGATAGGTTTGGGATAAAAACAAAAAGAAATTTGTTTTGGATCATGCTGACTTTGAGAATATTCTAAGATAGCCACTTTGAAATGTTCATTCAGGAATTGGTAATATAGGCATAAAGCTTGAGGGATAAACTGGAACAGGAAATATAGACTCTTTAATGGTTCATTTAGAGATGATAATTAAACCCATGGGAGCTGGATGAAGCAAACGAGAGTATAGGGATAAAAAGGCCAAGGAAAGAGCCTGGGGGACACCCATATTTAGGGAGAGTGCTATGGGTAATGAAACTGGAAAGGACAATGAAAAGGAATGGTAACAAAAATAAAAGAATTAAAGGAAGACTAAAACTACAAAATAAGTATTCAGGATACTGGATATAGAGAAGTCATGAAGGTTGAAGAAAATAATATTATATTTTTCATCTAAGACACCATTGTTAACTTTGGAGGGAAAATTATAGTTGAATTATGCAGTCAAAAGTCAGATTACAAAAGGATGAGAAAGCAAGAAGTATCCATTTTTCTTTTCCTTTTTCTTTCTCCTCCTCCTCCTTTATTTCTATGATGACAGTAGCAGCACCAGCAGCAGAAGCACCAGCAGCAGTAGCATACAGGTCATTTCTCTGTTGAACTAAGTGTTTTCCTATATGCTCTTTGAGTGTATAAATTCATTCTTGCTTTGCTTGCTTATATGAGTGATGTTCATGAGAACCCACATTTTTAAACCTTTCATGTTTTATATTCTTATGATACCCAACAGTGTTTTTAAAAAGTTCCTCTCTCTTCTTCATTTTTCCCTAGCCTATTCCTTTTCTTTCTTTTTCTTCCCTAGCCTATTCCTTTTCTTTCTTTTTCTTTCCTCTGTAAAAGAGACATAGAGAAGGTAAGGGATAGAATTTATAGGGCCTATTTATTTTTGTTTGCTACTTCTATGACTTTAAAACTAAAGAAAATTCTGAAGGAGGGTATCTTTCCTTCTTATTCATCTTATTAAATTAGCTTTTCCTCTTATTAAAATTAGTTTTTTATCATTTAGCCTCTTTTAGCTGCTCAAGTGGATTTTCCTTTCTAGATTTCCTTTGCCTCTTGGGTATGCATTTCAAAGATTATACTCAGTTCTTTCCTTTTCATTAATGATTCTTAAAAGTATTCTCTGCTAATAAAAGTAGGCCCTCCCCTGCATTATTATACAGTTGCTTAGGAGAAATTTTCCTTAGTTGTGAATTTTCATCTATTATATTTTAATATATTTTATTAAATATACTACTTAGTCGCAGTTATAGCATAAAGTCACTTTTTTATAATAGCTTTTTATTTACAATATATATGCATGGGTAATTTCTCAGCATTGACAATTGTCAATTTTTGGGAAAATTGTCAATTGCAAAACCTTTTGTTCTAATTTTTTCCCTTCCTTTCCCCCATCCTCTCCCCAAGACGGCAGGTAGACCAATATATATTAAATATGTTAAAGTATATGTTAAATACAATATATGTACACTTGTCCATACAGTTATTTTGCTGCACAAGAAGAATTGGACTTTGAAATAGTGAACAATTAACCTGTGAAGGAAATCAAAAATGCAGGCAGACAAAAATAGGGGGATTGGGAATTCTATGTGGTGGTCCATACTCATTTCCCAGAGTTCTTTCACTGGGTGTAGCTGGTTCAGTTCATTACTGCTCTATTGGAACTGATTTGGTTCATCTCATTGTTGAAGGTGGCCACGTCCATCAGAATTGATCATTATATAGTATTGTTGTTGAAGTATATAATGATCTTCTGGTCCTGCTCATTTCACTCAGCATTAGTTCATGTAAGTCTCTCCAGACCTTTCTGAAATCATCCTCTTGGTCATTTCTTACAGAACAATAATATTCCATAATATTAATATACCACAATTTATTCAGCCATTCTCCAATTGATGGGCATCCACTCAGTTTCCAGTTTCTGGCCGCTACTAAGAGGGCTGCCACAAACATTCTTGCACATACAGGTCCTTTTCCCTTCTTTAAGATCTCTTTGGAATTTAAGTCCAGTAGAAACACTGCTGGATCAAAGGGTACGCGCAGTTTGATAACTTTTTGAGCATAGTTCCAAATTGCTCTCCAGAATGGCTGGATGTATTCACAATTCCACCGACAATGTATCAGTGTCCCAGTTTTCCCTGCATCTACTCCAACATTCTTTATTATCTTCCCCTGTCATTCTAGCCAGTTTGACAGGTGTGTAGTGGTATCTCAGAGTTGTCTTAATTTGTATTTCTCTGGTTAATAATGACTTGGAGCATCTTTTCATATGGCTAGAAATAGTTTCAATTTCTTCGTCTGAGAATTGTCTGTTCATATCCTTTGACCATTTATCAATTGGAGAATGGCTTGATTTCTTATAAACTGCAGTCAATTCTCTATTATTTTGGAAATGAGGCCTTTATCAGAACCTTTGACTGTAAAAATGTTTTCCCAGTTTAGTGCTTCCCTTCTAATCTTGTTTGTTTGTACAAAACCTTTTCAATTTGATATAATCAAAATTTTCTATTTTGTGATCAATAATGATCTTTAATTCTTCTTTGGTCACAAATTCCTTCCTCTTCCACAGGTCTGAGAGGTAAACTATGCTATGTTCTTCTAATTTATTTATAATCTCATTATTTATGTCTAGGTCATGAACCATTTTGACCTTATCTTGGTGTACAGTGTTAAGTGTAGGTCAATGCCTAGTTTCTGCCATACTAATTTCCAATTTTCCCAGCAGTTTTTGTCAAACAGTGAATTCTTATCCCAAAAGCTGGGGTCTTTGGTTTGACTAGATTATTAAAGTTATTGACTATTTTGTCCTTTGAACCTAACCTATTCCATTGATCAACTTAGTCTATTTCTTAGCCAATACCATGGTTTTGGTAATCACTACTTTATAATATAATTCATAAAGTCACTTATGATCATGACCATATTTCCTTATTATTAGAATTGTTTCATTTGTGTTTTTACACTATTTTTTCTTTGACTTGGAAACTCTGAATTTTGACTATGAATTTTGGTGTGATTTCATTTTTTTATTATACATTTATCAGATTCTTAGTATTTTCACTTTTACTTTGGATTCTAAGATGTCAAGATAATTTTCTGTTATGATTTAAAATTTTTTTTTCTCTTGTGATTTTCATGATATCCAAGTTTTTTTTCTTTTTTTTTTTTTTGATTGGGTTTTTATTTTTTTTTTTTTGGTTGTGATTTTTATGGAGAGTGATGATTCTTATATTACCTTTTTTGGATCAATTTTCTAGCTTATTTTTTTGAATATTTAATTTTTTTCCAATTGCATGTAAAAACAATTTTCACATTCTTTTTTTTAAATTTTGAATTTCAAATTCTGTTCCTCCCTCCCTTTCTTCACCCTGAGAATTTGGCAAGTGTAATTTGCTATAGATTATTCATGTGCAATCTTGGAAAGCATATTTTCGTATTAGTCATGTTATGAAAACAGAAAAAACACAATGAAAAAATAAAGTGAAGAATAGTATGCTTCAATATTAGTCATGTTATGAAAACAGAAAAAACACAATGAAAAAATAAAGTGAAGAATAGTATGCTTCAATCTTCATTCAGACTAAATTAATAGTGGAAGTAGATGTCATTTGTCATTATGAGGCCTTTGGCATTGTCTTAAATCATTGTAAAGTTGAGCCAATCACAGTTGAGTGTATAGAATATAATATACTTATCAAATTTGCATATCCTGTTCAATTGAAAGAGATAGCTAACATTTTAAATGAAAGGATATTGACAGGTTAGAATAATTTTTTGAAACTATAAGATAAAATTTAATAGGGATGATTTAAAATTTTTTTTTCTCTTGTGATTTTCATGATATCCAAGTTTTTTTTCTTTTTTTTTTTTTTGATTGGGTTTTTATTTTTTTTTTTTTGGTTGTGATTTTTATGGAGAGTGATGATTCTTATATTACCTTTTTTGGATCAATTTTCTAGCTTATTTTTTTGAATATTTAATTTTTTTCCAATTGCATGTAAAAACAATTTTCACATTCTTTTTTTTAAATTTTGAATTTCAAATTCTGTTCCTCCCTCCCTTTCTTCACCCTGAGAATTTGGCAAGTGTAATTTGCTATAGATTATTCATGTGCAATCTTGGAAAGCATATTTTCGTATTAGTCATGTTATGAAAACAGAAAAAACACAATGAAAAAATAAAGTGAAGAATAGTATGCTTCAATATTAGTCATGTTATGAAAACAGAAAAAACACAATGAAAAAATAAAGTGAAGAATAGTATGCTTCAATCTTCATTCAGACTAAATTAATAGTGGAAGTAGATGTCATTTGTCATTATGAGGCCTTTGGCATTGTCTTAAATCATTGTAAAGTTGAGCCAATCACAGTTGAGTGTATAGAATATAATATACTTATCAAATTTGCATATCCTGTTCAATTGAAAGAGATAGCTAACATTTTAAATGAAAGGATATTGACAGGTTAGAATAATTTTTTGAAACTATAAGATAAAATTTAATAGGGATGATTTAAATTTTTCTTCTAAGCACTCTAAATTTAGCTAGAGAGAAACAGGACATATATTGTCAGATTAATTAGCACGTAAATAAAAAAAAAAAAAACTTCTGGAAACAAGACTAATTTTCTAGAGTGGATTTTCCCTATAGTTGTCTGGAAGGGAACAAGGCAGGAAGTCACTATTGTCCCCAGGATTCTTGTACTCTGAGTTCTACCCTATCTCCACTGGGATTTGAGGAGAGATAGTGATGGTGGTTTGAGTTGCCTGACATGTAATTTCTTTTTCTTTCTCAGGATGCTTTATTGTTGTCTAGCTTGCCTTCCTTAGTAATGCTAGCAGTTGGTCATGGGAGAAAGTGTGTTCCCTCCATAATGTTTACTCTTCTGTGGAGGTTCAAGTTAGAAGGAGAGAAGGTGTTAATCTTCCTTGCTGGGATTTTCTTTTTTGGGAGTTCCTGGAGCCAATGGAAATCATAGGCCCATTCCTATTCTGTATGTAGATGAAATGACAAAATAAAGAATATACTACAAAGTACATAACAGGTTTCACAGTCTTTTGTGGGTACAGTAGAGACCCTAATTAAATTAATTCTAATCAGTTTTTAAAGAAGTTATAAAAACAATTTATAAATAGAATTTTGAAATAAAAGTAAGGCAGTTAGATGCTGCCTACATTTTGGAAAATTTGCTTTAAGTTGCATTCTTCCCCTTCTTTCCCTTTATAAAATAATGTTTAATTTAATCAATATTATGTTTTTCATTCCCATAAATCATATAGGAATAGATAAAACAGTTTGGGGATATTATAATTATTGTTAAAGATTATTGATATGAAATTGAATGCTCAGTAGTTATCACAATAATTTCAACTATCCACTAATAGGCAAAGAGATGCTTTAAAAATTTGTTGCAAATCAAAATTTTGCAATCTAGATTTTAAAAGTAAAAGAGTTCTTATATAGAAAAAAGATCCTCTTTGGCCATGAATTTGCTGAAAATTTTAGGAGACGTAATAGTATGGGGTTTAGGTAAAACCATATTCTATTTAATTATATTTTCAGAATATTATTATTCCCCTAATATTCCATTTGGTCCTTTTTATTTATTTAAAGAATTGTCCTTTTTATTAGAGCTTTTTATTTTCAAGACATATGCATGGGTAATTTTTCAACACTGACCCTTGCAAAACCTTGTGTTCCCTCTTGTCTCACTTCTTCCCCTAGAGAGCAAACAATCCAATATATGTTAAACATGTTAAAATATATGTTAAATCCAACATATTTATACATATTTATACAATTATCTTGCTTCACAGGAAAAATCAGATCAAAAAGGAAAAAAAATGAGAAAGAAAACAAAATGCAGGCAAACAACAACAAAAATAATGAAAATGCTATGTTGTCATCCAGATTTAGTTACCGTAGTCCTCATTCTGGGTACAGATGGCTTTCTTCATCACAAGATCATTGGAACTGGCCACAATCATCTCATTGTTGAAAAGATCCAAGTCCATCAGACTTGATAATCATATAGTGGTGTTGTTGCTGAGTATAACAATTTCCTGGTTCTGTTCATTTCATTTAGCATCAGGTCATGTAAGCCTCTCCAGGTCTCTTTGAAATCATCCTGCTGATTGTTTCTTATAAAATAATAATATTGCATAACATTCCTATACCATAATTTATTCAGCCATTCTCCAACTGATGGGCATCCACTCAGTTTCCAGTTTCTTGCCACTACAAAAAGGGCTGCCATAAACATTTTTGCACATGTGGGTCCTTTTACCTCCTTTAAGATCTCTCTGGGATATAAGCCCAGTAGAAACATTGGTGGATCAAGGCATATGCACAGTTTGATAGTCAATATTTTTTTTTATAGCTTTTTATTTACAAGATATATGCATGGATAATTTTTCATCATTGACAGTGGCAAAACTCTTTGTTACAATTTTTGCCCTCTTCCCCCCCCATCCCCTCCCCCAGATGGCAGGTTAACCAATACGTTATATATGTTAAAGTATATGTTAAATACAATATATGTATATATGTCCATACAGTTATTTTGCTGTACAAAAAGAATTGTAGTCAATATTTTTTAAAGCTTACCTTTTAAAGAGAATTCAAAAGTCTGTTTTTAATCATCAATCAGCAAGAACAAATTGGCACTACCAAAACCTGCAAAACTATAACTATTATGGCTAAATAAATGTATAGCAATTTTATATATTTATATTCAATAATTTTTGTAATAGCAATTGTTATTTATTGACTTAGAAAAGGGGCAAATTTTATATTAACACTATGTGACATGTTCTTCTTTGTCAGAATAATATCTGAAGCCCTTTTTGGTTCATAAAAGGAAGGATAATCAGGGTAGTTTTGTTGTTATAAAGTTAAATTTAATTTACAATTTTAAAAGACCTGTTTGCAATATAAGTGCAACATTTTATATAGTTTTCTTTCCTGTTTTGTATGTTGAAATGCATATGTTTGTTAAGTTCATAATAATGGAAGAAAAATTTAAAAAGAAAAAAGTAACTTTCTGGGAAAATTGTGGGATGAGCAGAGATTCTTTTTCACTATTAAGCTGAGAAAGTGAAAGATTTAAATTTTTCTGAAAATGAATTCCATTGTGTGAGAGGTCACTCTCATTAATGGCCTTATTCTAGATAGTTATGGAAATGTTACAGTTTTGTCTCTACTAGATTTAGTTAGAGACCAATTTAAGCAAACTTATATCATAGCTTTGAATCTCTGTGCTTCAGGTTTACTTATTTGAGGAAATGAATTTTTGTGATCAATCCATATCACTGAAGATACTGCACATGAATAGAAGTTGGTGTTTGAAATGTGTTTTATGGGGAGGTCTTGGCTCCCATTACAAACCTATTACAAACACCAATTTCTCTTTTAGATTGTGTTTGGAGTTTAAATCATATTAGGAAGGTTATTAGACATAGACATAAAGCTATGGCAAAATTTCAAAGAGCATCATTCACCTAAGCAACCAGAGTCTTTGTTCGTTGGAAACAATATTTATTAAGGAATTTTGTGACAGGGATGAGTTGGTATAAAAGAACATGGGAAATCTAAGAATATTCAACACCCCCTATTTTCTTTCATTGCTTATTTTACAAATCAATGATTTTTTTTTTTGTCTATGACCTTGGGATCTTGTCAGTGACCACTGTTTTCTACAAGTTTCTTCATAGTATCAGAACTCATAGGCCCATTCTAGTTCATTCTCTTCTTGCTGGCTACCCCTGTTAAATCTAGTGGTCTTCACATTATCTTCTAAAATAACATATATATATATTTTTTTCACCAATATTTGTTTTACCAATATTTAGCACAGTGCCTAGCACACAATAGGCATTTATTTATTGATTTAACTTAATCATTCAATAATTCTATTGTATTCTATGAATATTGTATCCATGCAAGTGACCCAACCTGCTCTGATCACTCCCACATAGGCTCCAATCCTTCTTTTCATCGGTTTCTTAACAGTATCTGTATATTCCACCAGCATATTCAACTCTGCATGCAATCCAATTGGAATTTATTAAACATGTTATTTCTCAAGCATGGAAAATACAAAGACAAAAAAAGAAACAATCCCTGATCTTGGCTGATAAGTTAAGGGGATGGTGGAATTATGTGAAGGGTTTTTTTAAATTTCAAAGAGATCTGGATATATTTGTTAGCAACAACAAAAAAAAAGGCCTATTAGATAAGGAGAGATTTAGAAATAGGGAGAGAAGAAACAATTAAAAAATAAATTTTCAGATGGTATAGGCAAAGATAAATTCTGATCTATATTCTTGAATAGTAGAACAATACAAAGGTTAATCTTATTGGGGAGAAAGGTCACCTCTTCTTCTGAGCTTGGAGCTAAAGGTGAGAGACTAGATGGGATAATGATGAGGGCATTTTAGGCACTGGGGAGAAGAGGGAGCTCATGAAGAATGGACTCAAATTTTGTCAATTATGAAATGAAGTAATTTGATAAGATGAAGAACAAAAATACATCTCAAAGTGAGTATCAATCTTGTTGTCCCATTTACCCAAGTTTGAAACTTTGGTCATTTTGGACTCATCTCTCCATTTCCTTCTACATCCAGTCTGTTTCCAAGCATCATTTCCTCTACAGAGGCTTTAATTCTATACTTATGCCCACTTCTTCACTAACATTGCTACCTCTCCAATAGAGGTTCTCCTTATCTGTTTCCTGTACTATTCTATCTCTAGCTTCACTCATTTTTATTTCATCCTTTGTATAGTGGCTAAAATATTCTCAAAAATTTAATGCTCTATCAAGTCAACATGTATAATTTCAGCATCTCTTTACTCCCTTCCTCTTTTAAAAATAAAATCAAATGTAATTTTCTTAACTTGACATTTAAGGCATTTTGTAGTCTGTCTTCCATCTACTTTTAAGATCTTATTTTATATATTCCCTTTTTCAATACCATGTTTCATCCAAATTAGATGGCTTAACTAGCTACTTTGCAACCTCGTTTTTTTTTTTTTTTTTTTTTTTTGATTTCTGTATGTATTTGTGGAGATCATTTCTTTTGCCTGAAAACACACTCTTTTGTCATTTGTCCTTTAAAATACTCTTTCTTCACAGAGCAGTTCATACACTACTTCTGAATCCTTCATTTACTTTCCTTGTTGAAAGTGATCTCTTCTTTTTAAAAATTTCACAGAAAATTTTATCTAGATCTTTCCTTTAACTTTATTATAGTTTGCTTTTTGTCTTATTTATGAAGATATCTTCTCCGCCTATTAGACTATAAATTTCTTCAGTATAATGACTATGTCATGTTTCATCTTTGCATCTCTAGCAATTAATACACTGTTGTCCACATAGTTGATGATTAATCAGTATTTATGGAATTGAATAATAAAAGATAAGCAAAATATACAAGGACATTTCCTTCTGCAGTAGTGATTTAAGCAACTTGGCTTTTTAACAAGTGTGATTCATCCCATTATTTCAGCTCTAGGACACCTAAAATGATTATTTGGAATTGAACCATAGCTTTCTAAAATACATTGGGTGTTATTTCCAGGCCAGTGAGCTGCATGTTTAACCACTCCACTAAATCTGTTTTAACACCCATTTCTGAAATTTGTATTTCTCGTTGTTTATCCATTTAATTTCATTTAAATCATGGGACAAAATTGTTTCCTTTATTTACCTTTCTTTTTTAAAAAAAAAGGCATGCAAATAACAGATGATATTTAAATAATGACATGCAGTTCTTTTGTTTTTTTCATTTAGAATTAGAAAGATGGTAGACCTGCATGGGATAAAAAATAAAAAGCAAGAACTTAAATCCAATAAGAACAGGATTTTAATTCCACTGTTGACCCTGTGAAAAAAATTCATGAAAAAATGAATCCCTAAAAGTGACTTAAACATCCCTGTGACTAATAATTTGACCTCTAAACTAGCAAGACGACATAATCCAGTAGATGGGAGCTTGCCTTGGCATCAGGAAGACAAGAGTTGAAATTCTGCTGCCTCCTTTCTAAAGGTCACTTGCCCTTTTGATATCTCAGACAGTTATGGAAGTTTACAAATTATAGATGTTTGCTGATTTACACTAATAGGTAGAGAATCAGCACTGATGAACTGATAAAATAATATCTGTTTGATATTGTGTGATAACATGTCACACTATAATAGGATATAACATAATGTATTAGGGCATAGAAAATAAAATGATCTCTCTCTCAATAGAGATATGTTTTTGTATGTATATGCAGATGGGCATATAAACATTCATATATGTATATATGTATATCTACAAACTTAAATGTGCTCATTAATTTATGTGATATATAAAATACACATATGTTTGTGTATATATGTTTCTACACATACACACATTCACATACATTAAATTAGTAAAACACTATGGCATAGCTCACCGATAGTTGGCCCCTGATCCAAAAAGATCTATATTATAGTTCCCCTTCTGACAGATTCTTTCTGTGTGATAAGGTGACTTAACTTTTGTGAGCTTTAGGTCATTCTCTTTAAGACTATAAATTCCAGAGAATATGCTGTCTTACATTGGTAGGGAAAGTTTCTTTATCTGGGTATTTTCTATATTGATAAAATCATATGTCCATTTCTTGTAGAAATAGGTGGGTTTATTCCTACCCTATGTTAGACTAACTCTACCATTATGAGAAAACTAAACAGTGGGGGGGAACATCTGCTCATTGCTTTACAATATGTATTCTTGTTCTTACTGAGTATGGGACTTGCCTTAAGGAAACAGAGAAAGAAAATAACCTTTGGAATTTAAGGGGACAAAAAAGGTGATAAATTCATATGAAGTGAATGCATTAGTATCAAGTGAATGCATTCATATGAAGTTAATGAATCCAGATTCAGATCTCATCAATTTAGTGGTGGTAAAGGCCCAATTATTCCCCTAAAATGCTTCAGTCCAAAACAGTGGGTGGGGAAGTTGACTATCTTGGATATCAGGGACCATTGACATAATTCCATAGGTTTACCTCTTTTACCAGAAAAAGTCTTTATTAACACAACCATCAAAGTAAGAGTAGGAGTGGAGATTGGGCCTGGACCCCTAATCTTTTCAGAAAATACTTCCTTGGGGGCAGCTAGGTGATGCAGTGGATAGAGCACCAGCCCTGAAGTCAGGAGGACCTGAATTCAATTTGACCTCAGACATTAAACACTTCTTAGCTGTGTGATCTTGGGCAAGTCATTTACCCCCAATTTGCCTCCAAAAAAAAAAAAAAAAGAAAGGAAGAAAGAAAGAAAGAAAGAAAGAAAGAAAGAAAGAAAGAAAGAAAGAAAGAAAGAAAGAAAGAAAGAAAGAAAGAAAGAAAGAAAGAAAGAAAGAAAGAAAGAAAGAAAGAAAGAAAGAAAATGCTTCCTTGTTTGAGATCAAGGGGATAATCAGGTGAAGAAGAAGAGCACTGTTTGGTAAATGAAGATGCAAAATGTAAGCTCTCAGCTCTATTCCCAGTGACTCACCCTAAGCATTAAGATGTTGGTTTATCCAGCTGAGTTTGAGTTTATCCATCTGTAAAATTATACTTATCTTACTCACCGGGGTGTTGTGAATCCTTAAAAAAAAGACAAAAAGCAAAAAAAAAACCAAAGAAAGTCCCCCAAAATCCACTACCAACAAAAAGTACCCTGAAGCCCTGCAGTCTTCAAAGACTCTATCTAATTATAAGGATTTTGTTTTTTTTCCTCTGCCTATGAGCTAGTCATTCTGGGTACTCTCAATTTCTGAGGCTTTTGCCGTTTAGTCACTGCATCTTAGCCTCATGTGGAGCAAAGCATTTTGACTCTAAATGAGCCCCCTCAGGTCTGATTGCATTGTGAGCATGGAATACATAGGCCTCTGATTTTCCCCATTATTGATGTTCAGGTCACCTTGGTCTAAACTGTGCTACCATGTGTCCTTAAACCATTTCTCTTTCCTGACATGTGTCTGATTGTCTTCATTCAATTTGCCCTGACAGCAGTTTTCGTATTTGGGTTTTATCAATTCTTACCACATAGTTAGCCCACTGCTGCTGAACGACAATAACCATGTCCTTTATACTTAGGGAGTAATGGCAATCCAGTACCTCATTACCAAAGGTTTTGTCCTGCCATTTTCAGTTAAAGGGAATTGTAGGTAATGGAGGCGAGGTTCTTTCAGACACTGACTCTGAATTTAAAGTTTCAGGGCTTACAATCTGTTGGAGAGGATGCTCATTAGAAGAATGTCAGGTATGCTTAAATTGTCAAGCTGTAGAACATCCCCCCCCTCCATTTTTGAAATGACTCTGGGATTTGTAATGGAAAAGGATAAGAGAAAGGCCCAGATTAGCAATACCTATGGGGACCCAAAGTACCCTGCTGTTTCTGTGGTGATCTAATGATCAAAGAAGCCTGTCCATGATTAAATGAGTCCTCTGTTAGAATCAGCCTCCTCCTTCATTAAAAGACTATGTATGAGATATTCTTTGTCCCTGGAAAGGCACAATGCAAGTGCTTCCAGATACAGAACTTTAGTCTGGCCCAAAACCAAATCATGTTTGAGCAAAAAAAAGCAGATTCTATTATTCTGCCTTTGAGAACAAATTAATTAGTGTTTTTACCCTAAATACTCTAAAATAGATCTATTCCTGAAAAGTTAAAGGGAAAGTTTTTTTTTTTTTTTCTAGAGCCCAAAACAGTACATAAAACACTGACTTGTAAGCAAGACCACTAGATTTCATGTTATGGGACTTGGGTTCAAAGCACAACTCTGCTACTTGCTAACTGGGCTATCTGAGCCTGTAAAGTATGGGAGTTGGCTCTAATTCTTTGATATTCCTTTCAATTCTAAATCTTATAATGAAATGGGAAATGTATTATTGGACTGGGGAGTGGGTGATAGGAAGAGAAGGGGGGGATGGCTGTAACATAATATAATTATACTTCTAAATCAATAAGCTTTAAAAATTAAACAATGAAAGAAATAATATTTATTTTAAAAGTAACAAAGAAGTAAATAAGCAATAGATCATGGATACAAAATAATTAGCTATTTTGGTATTTTCCATAAGGTTTTATTTCATACATTGACACAGACCATAGTTCTTCATTATCTTTTTATTCTGCATAGTACTTGACTGTATCTTTCTTTTTATTAAATACCTTGTTGATACTAATGAAGTGGTACCCAATATTCCTTTTACCTAAAGATCTTTGTCAGCTGTGGCCTGACAAAGAATACCTGGTCATCTGTAGCCTATGAACAGGAACAAATTTTCTTTAGAGAGATGAGTATATGTTTCCCTTGGGCATTCTACTTATTCTCTCCAAGCCTCATTTTTCCTATCTGAAAATTTGGACTAGATGACTTCTGAGGTCATCTTCAACTCTAATTCAATGATCCCATTATTAAGCAAACTGTTAAGCGTATAAATTATAGGGGATAATCCCTAGGTTTTTTTTTTTTTGATATTTCTTTGTATTTTTCATTTTCTTTGTATCCCTAGCATTTAACACAGTGCAATAACAAATGCTTTTTGATAGAGTAAAGGATTTAAGTATATTAAATATAATTGCTATAAGTGTAGAATTCCAAACAAATATCAATCATTGATTGCTTGAAAAAGGATTAACTCCTTAAGCCACAGTTGGGCCTAGGTTGCCATGAGGTCATGTGAACTTTCCAAATCTTGTTTTTTAAATTTATTTTAATATACATTGCTTTATGAATTAAGTTGAAAGAGAAACATCAGAGCAAAGGTCAAGTGAAAGAAAACTTATTTTTGGATCCACATTTAGTATTTTCATTGCAGTCAGGGCATCTGTTCCTCAATATATTTTTATGAGAGCCTTCTTCTCAGATCTGAGAGCTCAAGGTAATGTTGTGTTTTTTACATTCCAAACTCTGCCATGGTCAGGATAGGGATGGTTCCCTTCTCCAAAGAAGTATTTGCTCTGCTCTTACTCTGTTTACCCCAAACCATTGGATATCAGTTTTTCCTGAAACCTGTTGTTCCAGATGAAGTCTGGACAAAGGCAACATAACAATTCATGAGATGGTGTTTGCCTCAAGTTAAGACTATTAGTTAAAACTTACAATTACTGACTCACAAATAAGCACATTACTCTTCATCCAAGACTAACTCCATCTTTGTCAGCATATTTTTTTTTAATGTCATGAACATTAGTCCACTGATGCTATGTATAGATGGGCCCCTTGATTGGATTACTCTAAAAGATGATGTAAAAACTCTTGCCCATCATCATGGGAAAAGGGAAAGGAGATCAGAGAATTGCAATAGATTCAAGAATGAATAATACTGGTATTGGGAATGAAGCAATATAAGTATAATATTGGTTAATTAAAATCAGTTTCAAAAAAGCCTTGGCAGAGAATTAGCAAAAGCATCAAGCTTAAAGAGGATAAACACAATTGCTTGAATGATCCATTCAAATATGAAAATAATTATAAACGATTTTGCTTTATAAAGTTTGAAGCATTTGAAAAAAAGCATATAGGAAGAGATCATTATAATCCAATATAGCTTGAGCTGTTTTTCCTATCAAGGCCAAAATCAGGCAATGTGAAGAGGCATGTTGGAGAGAAATATTATAAAAAATTAAAAACCATTATTTTAGGAGATGCATGTGTAGAAAAGGACTCAAAAATCAATATGGCTTAATTTAAGAGCAGGTTTTATACCATAAGGATGATGTGCTATCTCGAGAAACAAAGCCATTCTTCCTAGCCTTCATTTTCTATTTGTAGCACCATTCCTTTCATATCCGCTATGACTTTCTTAGCCTCTTATTACCCAAGTCTTTCCCAGTTCCAAATTCTCAATTGACTTTAATTACAGGATACTTTCTAGAAATAACAAGGCTCATTTAGGGAACTTAGGGCCATAAATACCAGTAGAGAAGTCCTTTTATTTTTAGCTGAATGCTTGTTGCTCTCTACTTTGACACAAATTCTTAGCCTATCTTTAATTGCATTGATTGCTTCTACCCCTGCCTGGATTCTCTGGTTCTATTATTTTGTAGGCTAGAGCACTGCAGCTGTCTCATGGATATTAACTCCACAGCCTTTCTGAGGGAAAGAAGAAACAGAAAAAGAATTTTTTCTCATGCATAGGAGGAAAAGTCTTGTGTCTATAGGGATAAATTGGGCAGTTGCTCCCTTTAAGTCATCCTAATGACAAAATGCTGAAATTTTAAAAACTAATGATGACCTTCCATGTCCTGTTTCATTTCCATAGATTTTTTTCACACACACACACACACACACACACACACACACACATATATAATAGCCATTTACTTCTTTTATCAAAAGAAATAACTAAATAGGAAAAGCCCTTAAGTGTGCATTGACTAATACACAAAACATAAGATAGCAATTCATCACTCCCATGCTATTCCCTAAGGAGATGGGAAAGTCTCCCAGGAGATTTATGGAACTTCTGAACAAACTTATATTCACCTCAGATATGTACTGAGTGTGTCATTCAAGATTATATCTTTTACCCAGGCAGAAATGTTGGTTTATTGTCCCATAAAATGCTCATATTTTCATCTAAGAGGGAATAAAGTTCCAGAAAGCATCTTCTACTGTCAGTTTGCACTTAGAAGCTCCCAAACTGTTAAATAATAAGGCAGCTTCCAAGGCCAGAAGCAGCCATTTCACAATTACTGTTTAGTCACCAATGTTCAACAAACAGAATAAAAGACAAGTAGCAGTAAGGTACTTGAGGGAGAGAAATCCTGTTATTTTTAACTGAATGTTTGTGCTTTGACATAAAAATCTCAGCCTGTCTTTAATTTCATTGATTATTTCTACCCCTTCCTGGATTCTTTGCCTCTATTTTCTTGTATGTCTAGGTACTACAACTGTCTCAGGTTTGAATACTGAAGGTAAATATGTGTCCAGGGATACAGATGTTTGAAAGTAGCATGGGTTGGTGGAGTAAGACAATGAGTTTTGTTTTAGACATATTACATTTAAGATGCTTATAGAACCACCAGTTTGAATTGTTCAATAGGTAGTTATAATACAGGACTGGAGCTCAGGAGAGGTTATGTGGGGTGTATTGATCAAGGAATTATCAGCAGAGAAATGGTAACTGAGCCTAAGTATACTGATATTATCACCTAAAAAGATGTCAGTATAGAGCCATAAAGATATTTATAATTACTGGGGATGATTTTGATAAAGATCAAGTAAAATCGACTGAGAAGATGAAAACAGATGATAGGAAGAGAAGAAAGAATAAATAGCTCTGGAAATCTATAACAAAACAAAAGAAAACAAAGAGTGCCCAGCAGGAGAATGTTAAATAGTATTAAATTCTAGAGAGAAGTCAAGAAAGATGAAAAATGAGAAAAGACCATTAGATTTGGCAATTCAGAGTTCTTTATTATCTTTGGAAAAGACAGTTTTAGTTGAAGAGATTAGAAACCAAATTGCAGAAGGTTTAGAACAAAGTGGGAAGAGAGGAAATGGGCACACTTAATATAGATTGGGGGTCAGCTAGGGTGAGCAGTGAATAGCTTGCAGGGCTTGGAGTCAGGAAGCCTCATCTTTCTGAGTTTAAATCAGGTTTCAGACACTTACCAACTGAGTTACCCTAAGCAAATCACTTTATCCTATTTGCCTCAGTTTCCTCAACTGTAAAATTAACTGGAGAAGGACAAACCACTCTAATATCTTTGCCAAGAAAACTTTACAAAGAGATGCCATGACAGACAACATCAAAAATGTAGATTGAGTTTTAAAGGAGTTAACTAAGAAGAAAAATTAGCAAGAAGTGGGAGCATGCAGATTTAATCTAGTAAAGAAGACTTTAAATAAATTTTGGTGAAGCTACAACCCAGCCTAGGGGTTTGTGTGGTACATAGGAAGATTCAGGAAATAATCATGCCCACAGAGAATGAGAAAGCTGATTTGGCATCGAATGAGTATTGCTGGCAGTGATAAGAGGATATGACTCTAATTCTCCACCCACCCTTTTAATTTGATGAAGAGGTCCTAAGCAATATGATAGAGAGAAGAGATGATTTGTAGATTTTTAAAAATAGCACTACATACATTTAGATCCACTTTCTCTACCTTCCTTAAATACTTTCCTCCCTTTAATATTGCTTGTTTTACTTGGCTAAATTTCTTTTAACTTAATATAATTATATTAAGCTTTTACTATATGTCAGCCCCTGTGATAAGTGGTGGAAACACAAAGGAAAATATGAAACCACCCATCATGCCCTTACAAGGGTTTCATTATATTGAAATATATTAATATGAAAATCTTTTTGGAATAAATCCACAAGTGATATCTATTAAAGTTCTATCATATCTAGAAAAAGCTAAAGGTATTAGTTTTCTTAGATTAGCTCTTTGGTTGTCCCAAAAGGCTCTCCTGGATTTCTTCTTCCTCCTCTTCCCTCCTCCTTCTTTCTCCTCCTTCTCCCCGTCCTTGTCCTCTTCCTCCTCTTTTTCTTCCTTTTCCTTCTCCTCTTGGGTGTAGAAATTTATTTTACCCTACAAAGAAATAGGAGGAAAAAGAGGAAAGAACAGGGAGGTGCTGAATAGAAGAGAGAGTGGAAACACTAGAAGAAATGGGTAAGAAAAGTGAGGAAGCATGTCAGAAACTAGGGCAGGTAGTTGGTGGGGTGGGTTAAAAATAAAAAAGAATTAGCCATGGTAAGTATTGTAGGACAAAAAGAGTTTGGAACTATTTGGGGGTATGTTGGAAGTAGTATACTTTTTTCATTGTAGTTCCCACATAGTTTGGAGAATGCTTATGGCATAATCACCCTGAGGCAGCCACACAATTTCTTTCCAGTCTCCATAGGAGAAAGAGTCTCATTCTCCAGAGATGAGCTGTCCCTTGTTATGGCCCAGTTAGCCTCCTGTTTGCCATGTTTTCTATTCTGTCAACACTGTTGGTTTTGTACTCCCCACCCTTCCCAAATGAATTTGCTCCAGACACAGTGAACAGGAACACCATTACAGCTGTGTGTGTTAATGATGCTGATACAAGAGTTTCTATTAAAAATGCATTTTATAGATATTATTTGTGCTAATGAAAAATATTTATAGTAAAAGGGTAATACATGTCCTTTATGAATACATTACTGGATGATATTAATGTGAAAATATAATTGGCTAAAGCAGTGGCAATGCAACAAACATAGTAGATGAATATAATAGACTATAAGCAATGGCTATAGAAAAACAGATTTGCCAGATAGGTATAATGTGCAATATACCATTTTAAACTAGACTGTATAAATGCATCTTCTTTGAATAATGTGTCATATATTTTTCAGAGTAGTACAAAGATTTGTCATTTAAAAAGAAATTCCACCACCTGCTTTGAAATGTTAATTGAACACATTATAGACATCTGTTAAAGGGCATTCAGAAATGATCTGGTCTTCCCAGGTTTCTTTGAAGTTTGTTATGAAGCTTGCTACCTACCTCCTGATGCAGCAGTGATGGACTAAATATTTAGAATAAGACAGGTATTTTGGAAATGACCAACGTAGGCCTTTGCTTTGATTGACTGTACATATTTGGCTCTATCCTTTTTTCTTTTTGAGGGGGAGTAGGGAAATCAGAAAGAAAATAATTTTTTTATCTTGAAAAAACAATTTAAAAAATACTCTATAAAATATATCAAACAATGTATTTACCTTGTATTAACAATAACTAACATTTGTATAGTATTTTAAGATTTGTAAACTTTGTGTTATTTGCCTATGTGTCATTCACTATTATAATTAACAGTTGAGATTATAAGCATTGATTTGACACTTCCCTTTTGCTCTCCCCCCCCCCCCCCGCCCGCCCCCTCCTGAATTACTAGGCACTTTCTCCATTATGGCCCTCATTTTTGTGTGATACCATTTGTCTTCGAGAATATTCCATTTTACACTTGTTTTTCTGGGCTTCTTTCATGTTCCCTCAAATTTCAATCTAAAGATCACTTGATCTGATTGACTAATTATATGCCTTATACATCTGCTTGTTAGCTTGATACTTTGAATTCATCTTTAAAGGTAATGTTGCTCATCTATACAGAAAATATGAAATTGGGTCTAGGCAGGCAGAATAAAGAAAAATGACAGCTTGGAGATTTCTTTCTCCCTCCCCCTTCTCTCTGCTTGCCTATATCTATTTCAATATGACCTCATTATTCTTTTTACAACTATTAGGAATTCTTTGAGAATTCTCTTTTGAGTGTGATTGCTAAAAAATATATATATATATCAGTTTGGGGATTAGCATTATTTAGGATTTAGTGTGTTTCTGTTTCTCTCCCAGAACAGAGAATTTTATATTCTATATTCTCAGGCTTCTTTTTTCTCTGGAGCCAGATAAGAACCTAAGTTTAAGTTAACGTAAGCCATATGCCAATGGTAAAACCAAGGAGTTCTTGTGAACATGTAGTTAAAACATTATAATAGTTTTTATAATATTTGGCCTATTCTACTACTAATATCTGCTAATATATTTTTGGGGGGATCTGGACCTGTGATTTCACTAGTTGAAGGAATTCTTCCAGTGAAGATCTACAAAGGTTTCTACAGTGTGAGGGCATCTGGAGGCAAAGTGCATTATCAGTGGAACTTGAATACAGGTCTTGCTTACTCTATTTCTTTATTTTCTTGCTACTAAATACTTTAGTCAAATCAGAAATACAGAAAAAATAGATTTGTAACAGATAACTTTGAGAGCATGTAAGAAATCTATGATGTATTGTTATCCTTTCTAAATTTTTTTCTACAGTGCTTATTGATTCCAGAGGCTTAAATTGAACAAAAGAGTAGTTCTTCCCATGCTTAAAAAACAGTATTATGTTAGATATAGAACTGAACATTGAAAGAATTTATATATATATATATATAAAATGATTTTTCTACTTTGTTATGAATGCAACAGGCAGAGTAGCAGTATATTTCTATTATTTCTTAACCATGATATCTGCTCATCTTCAGGCTCTGTAAATAAAGCATAATTATACCTGGAATCAAATGCATAAATACCAGTTATAATAAAGAGCTTAGATCAAATCAGCAGCTTGACCTGCTATTCTCATTTAGCTACATATTTGTAGAAACAGGAGTTTCTTAATATTGAATTTTAAATAGGCGATTTTACATTAGAAAATAGAAAGCTGGTAAAAGGAGGTTCACTTAGTGAACAAAATGTTCTGTGTTTACTTTGTGCAGAGAAGAAATTGCCTAGAATCTATTTTTACATCATCTTGGTTCTTCAGAAAATTATAATTTACCAGAGGGAAGAGAAGTTAGTGTAAACCCAATATTCCAGTTAAATACAAGTGACAGAGCCATATTAGTATACAGACTATAGTCTGAACATGGGCCAATGTTTGCTAAAAGAGAACTATTTGTTAAATTCATTAGTTAAGGACAATAATTATACTTTTCCTGTAAACTCTAATGATATTTTTCTTATTTAAATTGGGCTTCTTAGTTTATAACTATTACCACTGAGTGTTGGGAAGAGATAATACATCTGAATCTCACAAATTTTATGAATTATATAGTAATGGATTTTCTAAGTGGAATCTATTCTCAGTCAATTACTTTGATACTCAATAAGTCCCACTATTTAAATTAAGATAACAAAAAGATTATTCATGATAGAACTAAAAAAATATGTTCAGTAATAAGTTTACTAGTATATTTTCCTTCTTTCTTTGCTTAATGCTCAGATTTTTTTTCACCAATTAAAACAATCAGTTGAGAGAAAATATAAGAAGTATTTTCTTCTTAGTATTTAAGAAGAATACTTAATACATGTTAATTCCATGGATTTTTGCTTGAAATAAGTGAACAAATATTTATTTCAGACTTGTTTCTGCCCTAGGGGCCATTTAGTCCAATACCTCATTTTTATAGATGAAGAAACAGAGCCAAGGAGAATAAATGACTTGCCCTATCACAGATCCAGTAAGTATCTGGGGTAGAATTTAAACCTAGACTTTGACTCCAAGTGTAGTGCTCTATTATTTATTGTAGACTGAGACAGAGTTATGCTGAAGTGACAATGAGAGAAGAAAGGAAGATAATAGATGGAGAGTTGGATGAGACCAAAATACATCTAGTCCAATCACTTCATTTTATGTATTTAACACTGAGACCCAATGAAATTGTGATTTATGCAAATCCATGCAAAAGATCATCCAAATGCAATCCAAGTGTCTAAAATGTTAATATAGATAGACTAGAACATTTTTTTCTTCTTTTTATGTCCTTTCACCATACACAAATTTTAAAAAGAAAAAAAAACATAAAAATTCTTTTTCTGAATATTTTCTCCTCAAGAATTTTTTCCTTCTGCTTTGGATTAGTGACTATCATAAAATTAAGGCCTCATTAAGCAGAATACCTTTTGTCTTAAGCTGTATAGATGAAGGGTAATGGGATCACATGTATATGTCATTGGCTTTAGTAGGAAGAGATTCAATAATACGTCCAGTATTCCACACAGATATTTCCTCACCTTTGAAAAAAAAAACTAGATTAATTTTCTCTTTTTATCTAGGGCCAAGTTTGGATATTGTAATCAGAATTTCTTGTTACAGAGTTCTTGTAATTTATGTTGTTATATTCATTTTTTTCTGTTTTTTTCTTCTCCTATATCACTCCATATAAATCTTGCTATGTTTTTCTGAATTCTTTATATTCTTTATTTCTTGCAGAACAAAAATCTTTCATTCCATTTGTTATACAATTTGTTTAGTAATTTTGTAGTTATTTTGAAGTACAAAATATTTTGGTTTTTTGAAATACAAAATACAATTTTGAAGTTATATATTCATTTCCTTTTTTCTCTTTTTGGATTTGGTTATTATTATGTGGAAATATTATTGATTTTATGGATTATTTTGTATTGAGTTGAAATTGTTGTTTCAATTAGTTTATTTACCAATTCTTTGTAGTTTTCTAAGTAATTATCATGTCATTAAAGAATGCTTTTAGGTCCTCTTTGCTAATTATTCTTTTAATGTTTTTCTCTTATCTTCTGCCATTTTTAGAACTATATAAAGCAAGAGTGAAGAAAGTTATCACTCATGTTTTACTACCAAAATAATTGAGGTAAGCTTTTTGCTGTTTTCCTTTTGCAAATAATTCTAGGGAACATTGTCCCAAGAACATTACCCAAAATGGTATCATAACAAGACATAAGTTTCCGCCCTACATTTTTTCCCAGGAGGATTCTTGTCATACTTAATTCAGCATACACTTTCTATTTGCAGAGCATTATGTTAAACACTGAAGGAGATGCAACAACAAATAAGACATTTTTCTTTCTGCTATGTAAATTATAATTAATATTTGTAATCTCCAAAAAGCTTAACATTATTCTGTCTATATCTAAAAATTTCAGATAAGTAGCATAGATCTTAGGCTCATTTCCAGTGATATGGGGACAAGGTAGGAAGAAACTTGTAATTATGTTTTTGGTAAAAAAAAATAATAATAATAATAAAACAAACAAACAAAAAAATCTGAACAACACCCTTATCTCCTTCACAGGAAAACACTTAGCACACTTTTTTTTTTAAAAACAACAATAACAACTATAGACAATATTGTTATATAAGACCATGACAGCATAATTCTAGCCCCAGAAAACCAGGAACCAGCCTTGAGGCAACTGAATCAGTGGTAATGGTGGTAGCTTCCAGACCTTTCAGCCCACAGATGCTAAAGACAACTTGGAAAATTAACAGGAAATGTTTGCCATAGCTGGGTGAAAGTGGAGTACAATCTAACATAGATCATGCCAGCAGTCCCTGCCCCAGCAAATCAGGAACAGATCTTGGGAAGCACTGAAACAGTAGCTGCTTCCAGAGCTCTCAGCCCACAGATGTAAAGAAGTCAAATAACTGGTCAGAAAGAGATTACAGGATTTTTTTTTTTTTGCTAGCACTGAGACAAGACCCATATTCAAATCTAGGTTACAGTCATGGATGGCAGTCCAAGTGGTAAGGAGGAGCACATCAGCAATTGTAGACACAGTGGAGTGGGGACCTTCCTAACAGTTACAGATCAGAAAAGAATGTTTGTGTTCTCTCAAAGACCAGAGCACAGGATAAGAGAGCAAAAAACACACTTCCCCTTAGATCATATCATTTTGATAAAACTGGAAACTTACTGGTACCTTGAAGTATCTCTGAAAATAACTGCACAAAAGCCCTGAAGTAAGGACAATGCACCCCAACCATGGAAGCAGAGTCCTACTTTAACAAAGAGTTAAAAGCCAAGTAATAGACTGGCAAAAAGAACAAGAAAACAGAAAAAAAAGATCCTGATCATAGAAAGTTACTATGGTGACAAGGAAGATCAAAACACACTCAGAAAATAATAGCGTCAAAGATCCTACATCCAAAACCTCCAAGAAAAATATAAATTGGTCTTGGGCCATGGAAGAGTTCAAAAAGGAAAATTAAGTAAAAGGGGTTGAGGAAAAACTAAGAGAAATGAGAGTGATGCAAGAATATAATGAAAAACAAGTGAACACCTTGGTAAAGGAGACACATAAAAGTTACTGAAGAAAACCTTGAAAAACAGACAAGGTCAAATGGTACAGGAAGTATAAAAATACAATGAGGAGAAGAATCCCTTAACATGCAGAATTGGCCAAATGAAAAGAGAAACACAAAAATTCGCTGAAGAAAAAGCTTTTATAGAAAATAAGTATAATACACTCATTTGCACTGCAAGATAAATAACAAAACTGACCAATGAAGATATTTGAATGATGATGTAACAAGTGAAGGCCTCCCCCTGATCAGGGTAAACAGATATATTGGAGGTAGAGGTATTTTGTAGACCGTGAAGAATCCTCAGAAATAGAGGAATACAAACAATTTGTATTGCACTAGGAACTCAAAAATGTCCTTCACGTGGTCAAAGAATCTGATCCTGGATGCCTGATTTCTCCTGTTGCCTGAGATAACAAAAAGCTCTTTTTGTAATAGCAAAGAATTAGAAAATGATTAGATGCCCATCAATTGGGGAATGACTGAACAAGTTGTGCTATATGAAAGTAATTGAATATTATTGTTTTATAAAAAATGACGAACCAAGCAAATTTTAGAAAGGCCTGGAAGTCTACAAAAAGAGCTGTTACAAATATTTTTACACATCTGGGTCCTTTTCCTTTCTTTATGATTTCCTTGGCATACAGACCCAATAATGGCACCGCTGTGCCAAAGAATATGTGCAGTTTTATAATCCTTTGGGCATAATTCCAAATTGCTCTGCAGAATGGTTGAATCAGTCACAACTTCACTAACAATGCATTAGTGTCCCAATTTTCCCACATCCCTCCAATATTTATCATTCTCTTTTCCTGTCATCTTAACCAATCTGAGTGGTATCTTAGAATTGTTTTAATTTGCATTTCTCTAATCAATAGTGATTTAGAGCATTTTTCATATAACTGTATATGGCTTTAATTTCATCATCTGAAAGTTGTTCATATCCTTTGACCATTTATCAATTGGGGAGTGATTTTTCTTTTTGAAACTCTGACAGTACACATTGATTATTAAAAGGCAGTTGCTGCTCCAAACTGAAGGTGAAACAGAGACCAGAAATAATGTGGAGAAACACACTTTGAAGTTTCCTGAAAGAATTATTGAATAAGGTGGTTCTATTTGCACACACACAACCCCATGGAGAAAAGCTTCTGAAACCCTTGAAGGTTTCAGGGATATATTCCTACAGATTTACTTATCTATTTCCCATTATTCCCTTGGTGGTTGGTATTGTAAACAAAAGCAGTTGAATTGATTTCTGAGGGGCTAGATTAGGGGTAGACAATATTTATGAAGGATTTGTATGGTAATATGACAGCCCTTATAATTTGATTTCTAATCTCTGAGTTGACAGGCTTATAAATATAATGCTGTCCATCAATTAGAATCTTCCTGTTTTCTGAAAGTTGAATTATTTTTCAGAATGTCAATTTTGGTCATTTGGATAAGATGGTGAGACAGTGAGTAATCCTCTGTAGCTTGCATGGGTTTTGGGCATTGTACAATTCAGCTTAAACTATAATGATTTACTTTAATCTTCTCTGAAGATTCAGTTAGATTTGGGTTTTAAATCAATTCTCCCAAAATGAATGCAGGCAGACGTCAGAAGCTTCTTAGTACAGAAGTAAAGAAAATTTCAATTAAGTGAAAGTCTGATCTTTTTAATATGTTGCCTTATTCATTTTGACATTTTAAAAGCACTGCTTGTGGGTTTTGGTTTAGAAAATTCTGCAAAAAGCCACACCTGGTTAGAATAGAGACTTGACCTTGAATTCTGGAACCTTGATAAGAACCAAAATCTTTTAAAATCCCATAATGCTGCTTTCTTATTTTATTTTACAAATTACACTTATTTCATCCCTTCTGCGTTTTATGGACATTTCAGTTTTATGGGTCTCTCATTGCTTTTAAAGTCCAAGTATTTTTTTTTTTTAATCAAGAGTAATTATATGAAGTGATAGATGCCATGGGAGGAGTCCAAGTTTAAGTCACTGCTTCTGGCTTCTGAGAAACTCTTAAGAGAACCAAGTTTACAGAGTCTTAGGGCTGATTGAATCTCCTCTCTATATTTCTTTCTACAAACTCAGTGCCACAGAGTTTATAATTTATGTAGGAGTGTAACACTTTGGCCTAGGAGTTCAGCCAGAGGAATTGAGCTAAATCTGCTTCTCTTGTTCATTGTTTATCCATTATGATGTGAGCTGTGAGTTTACAAGACACTTAGGAATTAGCAAAATGCCTTGAAAAGCTGGGTCTTGATCACTAAATCTAGTCGAGCCAAAAGGAAGTTCAATGCAGCATTTTTTTGCAACTTCTCAGACTTCTTGCCAAAGTGTAAGGTTCCCATATTCTAAAAAGTAATCTATGGCTACAAACAAAGATGTTGCTTCTAATTATTTATAAATGGCTTCTCAAAATGTTCCCCTTTCCCCAAACATTATTTAATTTCCCTGGTATAGACTCTCCCTTTGCCATCTCTCTCACTGTGACTCTGGAAAGGAAGATGTAAGATAATGAGCACAGTAACTTTGCAGAAACAGCTTGCTGGTTAGCTAAAATATTTGTAAGACTTTCTTAGCCATCCATGGGAATTGTTTTGTATAAGACACACAGCTAAAGTAGCCCCTAAACACGTCTTTGTTTTTGTTAAAATATTTAATTGTTTTTGAGTATTCCATATATCTACATATATAGCCTCAGGTTTTCCTCTTAGAGATTCTCTTCTATTATGACTCTCTTGCTATTTCTTTCCCAGGCTTATCATCTTAATAGAAATAAAAGAAAATAAGACTATGGAAAAGAAACATAGGATTTAGATAGCATGTTACATCTGTTTGATGATTCCTCCATTCTTAAATTTATTCTTGAGTACAAATTGATCTCAGAGATAAACCTCACCACAGATGATTGGCCTGGTGATAACTCTAAAAACTAATAGAAGGCCACCCCAAAAGATCATTGAGCACTGATCACAGATGCATATTAGGAATGGTGGTGGTTTTTGATACAGTAGGATCTTGACATATCTGCCCTAATTCCAGGGAGGTATGTGAAATTTACATACTAAGAAAAGAAGGGACAAATCCTCTATAGTTGCAGGAGTGATTTCTAATAGGTCCTGGGGTCCTGATGTCCTATTGTTAAAGGGAATTTAGCAAAGAACCAGAAAGGAGAAAACATTATACTGCTTGTAGGGTCAAGGTCCAAAGGAATTTATCAAAAGGGCAAAAGCAAGAAGAAATTATAGCTGCTTGATAATGGGCTAATTTCAGGGAAATCTGGCAGAGTCAGAATTAATGAGAAAATTTTGACAAAAGAAGCAAGCTAAAGGTTGATATTATGGTTTAGAGGTACAATTGAGGAAAGGTAGGGGTGGGGTAGTTCTATAGTTTACAGACCAACAGATTGGCCAACATTGTTTGTGGTGCTAATAGGCTTTCTCAGGCAGCCAGCTTTGTTGGTGCACTCCCAGGGCTGAGTACCTTAGGGTTTCTCAGACCTTGCTATATTCTCAAACCTTATTGCTATCAGACTATACCTTTGCATTACTCTGCAAAGCAAATTCTATAAACTAAGAACTTTCAAAATAAAATCATCAAAAATTGGGTGACGTCTTCCAATTATTTCCTTGATGTGAGTGGATAGTATCCTATACTAGGTTCTGATACTAATTATAGAATCAGTATCAGAGGCACGGATGGGTTGCCCATTTTCTCACTGAACATATCAGTACATCCATTGCTAGAAATACCCATTTCAGGATTACTGCTCAGACACCAGAAAGAAATAAAATGAAAGACATGGCCTTAAGGCCACGTTTCAGTCTATGCTGTAGAGGGAAAAGAGCAATTACTCCTGTATTTCTCACAAGAAGGGATTTCACACAATCAGTCGATGGAAAGAGAGACAGAAGAGTGATTTTTTTAAAGGTAAGTTGAGTGAAGGGCTCCTAACTTAGTGGTCAGTGTTCTTTGAAGAAATTGGTTGTAAGAAACAAAATATTTTATCAAGAACTCTGCAGACTCATTGATGAATGTAGGAAAGATTTATTTTTAATTTTTTATTTATTTATTTAGATGCGTAGACACATCTCTGAAATTCTAAAGGCAGCATTTTATTTTCTGTCCTGAAGTGTAAGTCTCTCTCCTCATTCTCTATTAATTGAATGTTACAGAAGTTACTAGACATGAATCTCCATCCCTCTTTATATATAGCCAGTCCCTGTCCCAAAAGGAGCTTACATTCTAGAAGGGGAAAGGGTAACACAGGAGGGCTAATGGCAAAGGAAAAAAAAAAACATTCTTTTCAAATCTCAAGCCACCACCTTTCATTACAAAAGTCAGTCAGTGTGTATGCATGTGTGTATGAATTTGTGCCTCAATAGTGTAGGACAGTACTAAACCTTGGGAGAATTGGGAAAGAGATTGTAGGAGATCATTCTTCAAAAAGAACATGGAATTCTAAGAGAGAGAGAGGTGAGGAAGGAATGTATTTTCATTATCGAGGATAGCCAATGCAAAAACTTGGAGGATAAAAAAGAAATGTCTAGTGCAGAGAAGATCAAGAAAGATAATTTATCTGAAAAATCAATGGCTTGAAAGAGTTACAAAAATAGCCATTACCCCATGGGACCATGGGTGCAGATTCATTTTAGAGTATCTCTCTATTCAATAGATACACTTTTAAATTTAAGAATAAAGTATAAATTCCTCTCCTTGTTATTTAAAGTCTGGTTCTAACTGGTTTTTCTGGTTTTATCACTCATTATACTCATTCCCATATCATATGGTCCAGCTAAATGGACTTACTGCTCTTCATAAATAAGATTCCATTCTCTCTTTCTTCATACCTTTTCATAGTCTTATATCTCAACAGTTTGGATACTCACTGTGTGACAACACTCAGTGCTCAAATGACATGCTTCCACATTCAACCTTTGCAGGCACTCAATAAGTATGTCTAATTGAAAGATCAAAGCAAAGAAATTACAAGTCACAGGAGAGGTTTTAAGAAAAGAAAAATATCCTCCAGTGAGCAATCTACTTCCAAAGATCTATATGTATCTCCATAGCTACAAATAGACAAATTCCTATCCTGCTGCTCCTAGCAGGTGTTATCACTCACAGTTCCTCATTGACTTTAGAAATGTCAGGCATTGAACTCCATAATGAAGAATCTTGCAGTTTTGAATGGTACCCTGTAGTGATACCAGGTTTTGCTCTCTTACATGGATCCTTCTGTAATTCCATATAGCTCCTAGTGGGCCACACCGGCATTATTTACTAACCAAAAATAAGCCATCTACTAGAGTAAATCTTCCTCTGCCATTGGGCATAGATTTTACCATTTCATTCCATTTGTGGCTCATGTAAACTCTGAGGGTCCTTATTCCAATTCCTATTCTCACAGATGAGTAGCATATCCCTATATCATCACCTCAGTATCCTAGAGGCATCACTGAAAATTTGGAGGGTGATTAATGGTCCTTCCTTGAGGTCATACTGATATATTTCCCTTCAGATTATAGATTAAGAATAATTTAGTTACATAGCCTTAAGCAGCTTTTAGTAAAGGATACCTACAGAAGTAGTACATTAAGAACTATTGTCAAAAAATATCCTCCTTCAAAAATCCTCCTCCAATGACATACTTCATTATAATTACTTATAGAGTACAGAGAAAAGTGGGCTTATATTTAGACTATGGGACAAAGAGATAATTTAAAGCTCTTATTTGAGAGTCTTTTTTCAAGCATTTATGGGCTGCTGAAGAAATTCCTCTTGATAATATGGAAATACATTTTTAATAATTACACATGTAATATTGATATCAATTGCTTGCTTCTTCAAGGAAGGGGGAAGGCATAGGAGGGAGAGAAAGCATTTGGAACTCAAAATTTTCAAAAAAGTAAATTTATTTACATGTAATTGGGAAATATTAAATGAAATAAAAATGAATTTAAAAAATAAGTTCCTCTTAAAATTCAGGTACTTTGTGAGATTATCTTTGAAACTATGTTCATTCCCTTCTTCACTCCCAATGAGACATTGTCATCATCTGATCTGTAGGTGAAACTAGGACAATAATGAAAGGATAGAAGTCTATTATGTTCTATACTCTTCAAAAATCACACGGAACTTTTCTTGGCCAAGACTAAAGCCTAGATCTCTTCTTGGCCATCCCCTTTCCTTGGGTGGTTTCTGCTTCAGAATGTTCTGACAAGCTGTGCTTGTTTCATCCTCTCTAATAATTCTCTTTGTCTATATTGATTATCTATAGACATACACACCAAGGATTATGGCCAAATTCTCTTCTTTCAAACATCATTCCTGTGTAATGTCACTAAAGTTTGGAGAACTTTGCTCTACTTGTCTATGATTGATTGAGCATCTTGCCACTCACTTTAAGTGAGATGATTTGATTGAGTAAATATCAGTGAACCTGACTCTTAATACATATTCTGCTCGATTTAACAAATATGTATTAAGCACCTGACCTAGCCCAGGCACTATGCTAGGCACTAAATATACATAGGCAAAAAGAGACTAATCTTTTCTCTGAAGGAACATGTCTTCTATTGAGAAAAAATACATACAAACACACACATATATACCCATGCGTGTGCATTCCCACATATACATATGTGTGTGTGTATATATACACACAAATATAATTTAATTTATAAATATTAAATTTCCTCTAATGGTAATGTTATCTCATCAACTTAGCTTATCTCTTTTGCAGTGCACCTGCACCTATCCTTCTTATTTAACTCCCATTCATAGACCACAAGGAACTATCTTGTAGATAGATGAAAAGCATCTAGAGAGATCATGATCTATGTTAAAAATCTAAAGATGCAGGAGCAGCCCAAGAAATTCCTGTCACTGAAATTATCTCTTTTTGTGTATTGCTCTTACAAGCTTATTAGCTCACAAATCCCCCCTGTTTGGCAACTCCTTGCCTCTTTCCATCTTCAAGAGAATTCTGATCACCAACTTTAGCAGTCATAGTGATTATAGATACTATCTTATTTCCCCTTAGACAACTGAAAAGTCACTTGTATTAACAGTAACAACAACAATAATAACTATATTTATCTTTAAAGTTTAATAAGTGCTTGCCTGATATTATCTCATTTCATCCTTACAATAATCCTGGGAGATAAATGCTATTATTATCCCTGTTTTATAGATGAAAAAGGAGAGGCAGGTAAAGTTAAGTTTCCAAGATGATCAGATAGTCATTATCTGAGCTTTAACTAGATAATTCAAGGCTCTACGATTTTATGCCAGACTGAAGATACAGGAATTTTTTTTACATACTTCCCCCACCCTCCTTCACACTTTAGAACTAAAAATTGATAGCTAGTTTTCAAATGAATAATAGGAAAGAGTGGAGCATTGAAAGTCTTGGATTTGGATAAATCTAATATACAGAAAGATTTTAGAGAAGAAGAGTTTAAGGACTACTGACTATATTAAATTTAAACACTAATCTTTCTGAAGTCAAATCTAGCACTCTATTCATGATATCATCTAGCTGTTTTCATTAATTTTAAGAGTTGAAGGAAATTTTTAATTTTATTCTTTTTTTAATAATAAACTCAATAATCACTGAATATGCATATTTCACATGTTTCATAACTATTTCAAATGTCTTCAAGAACAGAAAGGAAAAATATATATGAAACTGCATTGTATGCTTTGCTGAATAATCTTTCTAAGTCATTTAGGTTGGATTTACTTGATGGAAGGATGGGAAAAATAGTATTTTCCAAAATTCGTTCCTCAGGAGACACCATTAGTTGAGGAATAAGTGAATGAGGAAAATGAAAAAGACCCTGTATCAGCTACATATATGTGGTCTTAACTGTGCCACATTACTTAAATATTATGTTCAGACATATTGCTTTTATTTTTATTAAAACTTCATTTATTTTGTAAGAACTATCAAGGGTTAATTAAAGATGTATAACACAAAGCATATTTTGACATCTAAATAATAAAAAGAAACTCAAAGTCAGTGATTAGTTGCCTGGGGTTATCATTGTTGTTGTTGTTGGTAATAAGCATAAATTGAGGGGAGAGAAAAGGCAAACTGATTTATAATTTGACTACAATTAATAACAAATAGAAAAATTGTTATGTGCGTCCCTAAAAGGGCACTTGACCTTGACTTAGCTTGGGTAGGAATTCCCTGCTTAGTTGATTACTTTTTGTGTTACCTTGTCCAAGTCATAACATTTTTGGACTCCAGTGTCCTACTAGTTTTACTTATTTAGTGCAGAATAAAATTTAAAAAAAATTAAAATGAGGATTTACCTACATAATTCAAGGCTCTATGATTTTATGCTGGACTAAAGATACAGGAAGGTTTTTTTTTTTTTTTTGACATACTTACCCCACCCTCCTTCACACTCTTGAACTAAAAAATTAATAGCTAGTTTTCAAAGGAATAATAGGAAAGAGTGGAGTATTGGAAGGATTGGATTTGTATAAGTGTAATATAAAGAAAGATTTTAGAGAAGACAAGTTTAAGAACTACTGACTACCTTTAATTTGTGTCACAAGAAATCCTGTCCTTCCAATATCTCCTCCAACCATCTACCATGTTTTGGTTTTCCTCTTTAAGCTGGCTTATTGGATGTGGAAAACTATTATTAAAATGGAGGACCCAAGAGTTTTCTTTTAGTCTCATCCTATAAACTCATTACTTTCAGGTTAATTTCTGTGTTTAGCTAATCATTAACTTGAAGGGTAAAGCAAACTTTGTCTAGGAAATGGGATGTGCAAATGTGAATTTAAATGAAGAGAAGAAGAGAAGCTTGCCATGAGAAAACTATTAGAAGCTGAGAAAATGAGAGTATGGATAAGGTATGAGTAAACACACTTATTTTTTGTTTTCTTTCAGAGGGGGTATTCCATAATCGAATATAAACTAGAATATAAGCTCCTTGAGGCTAGAGATTAACAAATATCTTCAAGTTTTATGTTGAATTTAGTAAACATTTACTACATTTCTTTCATTGGTGTTGTCTCTTCTGTTACACTGTCTACTCTAATTCATATCTATATCTTCACTTCTCACATACCATTAGGATAGTCTCTTAATTAATTTCCTTGAATAAAATCACTCCAAGTTTTCTCCTTAAATCATATCACTTCCCTTTTATATTCATCTTCTACCCAGCTACCAAACTAGGTGGGTAGTTAATTAAAAAAAAATCCTTTATATGCAAAGCTCTACAGGTTTTCTTGGATCTTATAGAGTTGACTATAACAAGACTTCTCTTCTCAAGAAGCTAGTAAATGGATATTGAAACAAAGCAAGTACACAGATAATGATATATTAAGTTCATGGTACAGTGATATATATGGTATATCCGTGTGTGTGTGTGTGTGTGTGTGTATGATATTGCAGAATCTTTTATTGAATTGAAGGATTCTTATAATCTGACACAATGAATTATATTCATGTCTACTTTTTGGCATAAACTTTATTGAAGGATACAGAGACCAAAATACATAATTACTAATCAATCATCACTTCTTTCCTATTATACCTCCACAAGGCCAGTGCTAAGAAATTGCTCTACTCAAACCATGACTTCTGTTGGAGCTGAATAATCTGTTCCTTTGTGCTTTCTCAATCTCTAGACAAAGGACTTGCCTCGGCCTCAGACTCTCCCAAGTTGTGTTTGCCTCTTTGAGAGCTTTTTTCTTTAAAAAAATTTTAAGATGGCAAATTTACTAACCAATCTATTTATTTAATATTAGCCCAATTAAATTAATTAAAAAATGTTTTACTGAGTTAGAAAAAATAATAATGAAATTCATTTGGAAGAGCAAAAGGTTAGGAACGTCAAAGAAACCAGGAAAAAAGAAGTAGAGGAAATATTCAGCAGTTTCAGACCTTCAACTCTACTATAAGAAAGAGCATTATTGAAGTGTAATAAAGGATAATTTTGATCATTTTAATTTTAAATTTTTTTCTTTCTATAAATAAACCTATGTAGCCAAGAATATGAGGAATATGGAAAATTGGGGGGAAAACTTTCACAGACAATCTCTCAGATAGGAGGTGATTGGGTTGGAATGCTGCTGTAATGTAGCAAATGATGAGCAGATATAGAAATACTAGGACCTATGAAAAAAGATACTATCTACTTTCAGAGAAAAAGATAGTAGAAATAAGCATAATAAGGTCTTAGATATATGGGTATAAGCATTTATGAGAGTATATATGTTACATTTGTGTATAAATTTATAAGTATATTTGTATATGTATGTATGTATGTGTATAGATCTATCTATCTATCTATTTATCTATCTATCTACCTACCTACCTACCTACCTACCTACCTGTGAAGACCGAATTAGCATAGCACCCTGGATACCTTAGAATCAACTGGAGTCAGGATAAGCAAAAATCCTTGGTCTTCAGGGGTAAAAGTGAATTGGATGGACACAGAATGTCTACGACCTCTTCTCTTTGTCTCCCGCCCAAAAAGTGGCCCTGTCTAGTCTTATTCTACCCCCAGTCCCTCCTACAATTCTCTGTATACACCAATCATCAAGCCAGCACAGAATAGTGGGAAGGGACATTTTCCGAGCATATGCTTATAGAGTATTGTCCAATTGGTAATTAGCTTTAAGGGCTTGGTTGTCTGATCTCAGTTCATCAACTCAAGAGTTTCAGACCTTTATACCTACCTACCTACCAACCTAGCTCCACACATTGATTCTTAATTGTAGACTTTTTTTAGGAGAGGGGAGGAAGATGAGAGAACATAAAGTAAAAAGCAAACAGCAGAGGATAAAAGTAAACCAACAAGGAAGCAAAGACAAGCTGGATAGCTTTGAATACTGGATATGGTATTTATTATGTAGGTTTTCTTGAAATGGAAATTAATTGTTTTACATTCAATCCTCTCTTAAGATCTGTTATTTACATGGTGATTCAAAAATATTTTCTCATTTTGTATTTGTTTAAAATTAGATTAAAAAAATATTTAAAATAGAAAGAAAAGTTCAGATAAACACCTGTCTGCCATACTGTAGAAACAATCACTTTTCTGATGGGACTTAGGCTAGATGGCCACTAGATCATTGTAAGTTTGAAACTCAATTATCCTATGTTTTAGAAATTATTCAAATGTTTAAGCAGCTTTTTATATATTCTCCTTTTTATAAATATCTTCCACAATAGAGTTGAAATTCAAATGATTAATACATAGTTAGAAGGTATCAAGATATCTATTTCACCTTAGAGAAACATATACATACACATACATACACATTCACCCCTCCCTTCCCCAAAACACGCAATCCACTTTTCCAGAAGAGACATTTGATGAAGGTATCAGAAAACAAGTACAATGATAAACTGTCCTACTTGTCTTGCAATCAGTATATAAAACATTGATCTCAGTGGCCTTTTGGAGATAACATTAGGGGAGAAGGAAAAGATTTCATCTATGTTGACTTAAAAACTGTATATGGCAATTGGAGTGAGGGGCTTACAAGACTACTGGGATAAAGGCAGCACAATGACATAGATAGCTTCACTCAGACATCGGAGATAATCTATTTCCAAAAGCTATTTTGGATTAAAAGTTGTCTATCTGGTGCCAAAAAAATCGGTTTACCACTGAACTCCATTCTCTTTAGAGTTTTCCAGGGCATCAGTCAATACAGAATTCTCAGCTTGGTGAAAACTTGCATTGTGGATCTTTGTTTGTGGTCTCCCTTGCTCAAGTTGGTCTGTAAAGCAAACACAAAGGATTTCTTTTACACAGACATCTGTCTAGGCTGACAACCTCCTGGTGCTTTGCTTCCACTTCTTTAAGACATTCTTGAGAATCAGCAAGATGCTTTTATTTGCCCTCAGAAGGTTTTCAACAACATACCCTGGACCTAGCATGTACAAACTGAATAAAATATGGAAAACTGGCTCTCTTCTCCACTTTCCTCACAACTCATTCCTCCACACATCCAATTATTCATTGAAGAAATATTTTTGAGCTTATGCTTTTTGTATAGTATTGTGCAGCATTGGGAGGAAATGCCAAGGAGTTTAACAAACATTCCTGTCCTTAAAAACCCTTATTTTTCCTTTCCTTGGAGTAAAGATACTTACATTCTAAAACCAAAGTGAAATGAATCCACAACTATAAATATTTTAATCACAAATGATCTTCCTGTCCCTCCATCCTTTTTCCTCAGACTCAGAATCTGTACTGATTCAATTAAAAGCATGCTTCCCAGACAATTTATTTCTAAATGCATTCAGTTATTTATTTTAAAAAGTACTGAGCATATATTTGAGGAGAACTTAAGGCATTTTAGTTTGGAATTCTTCATTTTACAAATGAGGAAATTGAGGTCTTGGTGACTTGTATAAAGTCATATAGTTAACAAATGCAACCAGGATGTGAACTTAATTCCCCTAATTCTCTCTGTTATAGCACCACTGGTCCCCTTCTTAATCCACTTAATAATGACAATAATGATAGCTAGTTTTAATGTAGCACTTTAAGGTGTAGCAAAATACATTAAAAACTACCTTATTTTATCCTTATAACAACCTTGACAAATAAGTGCTATTATTTATCTACATTTTAGAGATGAGAAAACTGAGGCAGAGTTTAATGATAGGCAGGAAACAAACTCAAATCTAGTACCAGCTATTAATAACCAGTTTGTTTCCTGCGCATTTCCTTACTTCAAAGATATTTTCTTATCAGCTATCTACTTTAATTCTACTTAACTAATTCTTTAAAATTATTTTCTTTTTTTTCTTTTGATGGTGGAGGACAATTGGAATTGAGTAACATTCCCAAAGTTACACAAGTGTCAAGTCCAGATTTGAACTCAGGTTCTCTTGACTTCAGAGATGATGCTTTATCTACTACACTATATGGGTGCCCCTAAAATCATTTTCTTTATCTTTCCTAAACTAACTTGATAGAAATAATGTCTAGATATTTGAATTTTGCAGATAATTGTCTTACTTCTTTATTTCCCTTTGCATATATTAGGTATCCTATCTTAGTTATAACTACTTATCTTGTTGAAAATTTCCCCAAGTTTTTATCCCACCTCTGTGTATCTATGTGTTACATAGATATACACACACCCACCCACATAAATACATATCCATACATACACATAAACTTATATAATGCTCTCATTGTAGAAGAAATTTGTTAAAAGCCAAAAGAAGCAGACTTCTTTAATTAGAACAACAAAGCTGCAAAAAGTTATCTTAATTATCTGCATTAATAAAGGATGGGAGATTCTGAAACTATCCAAAATAATAGATATTTAAAAATAGACTTTGGGCTTGGAATAGTCTCTCTTCTGATATTTTCAAGATCAAACTAAATGAGAATGGATATTCATCTAAGTTCCATTCCACTTCATCTCTCAACTACCCTTTATTAATTTCTGAGATGTTCACCCCAATTTACAAAAGACCAGTGAGTCACTTAGCCTTACATAGCAATCAGAAGCAAAGTTAATTGGAATTAAGAGCTTCTAATATGTTTTACTTCAGCTGTTCCTCTTGTTAGAAAAAAAGAACTTGGAGTTTTGTCAGAGAAGAGAGAGAAGAAAATTTGTAAGTATTTTAAAAAACTTATATTTCTGATTACCTTTTCTTTTAAATTGGGGATTTGAGAACTTTTAATCTCAGGAAAGTAGGATCAAGCAGCTATTTGTTACAGTTCACTGTACAGTACCACTTTAGCAATTTTTTCCCTGAAAACCAGTTAAGATTGGTCATCTTGGGGAAAGGAAGAAGTATGTTACTAGCAACTTGAGTCAATGCTTTTATATAATCATTTTAAAATTCTGGTGGTTATCTCTACAATTCTGATTGAGGAATTCTTTGGTGTGAGTGGGAGTTGGGATGAGAAACCTTAGACTTTTATGGGCTATATTATGAAGGGACATGAGGCTTTCCATTTGCCTTTCTTCAGAACTATAGGTGCATTGTGGTGTCTAGAGCCAGACAGGTGGTCATAAAGTAAAGAAGGAGGTGACAAGAGATAATTGGGCAAATAGAAAAAAGTAAATAATGATTAACTCCCTGCTTCTTTAATTGGACCAATGACCCTTGTGTAATACAAACCGCTGAGCACAAAGGCCAGCACAGATAGTGCAGAGTCTATGGTGGACTCTGTGGGCAGTGCAGATTCTGTGTGGCAAAGAATCTTTGGGGAGGAATCTACAGGAATCTACAGTAGTGTTGGCCACTCTGCCCTGGTTGCAAGCCAGTAATTCAGCAGAGAAATTATACAACATCCAACACAAACACAAAAAATCAATAGTGAACCCCAAAATGCCAGAATTTCATGGGACCTTGCCATGCCCATCCAGCACCAGGAGTGAATCAGCACTGATCCAGCACAGCTGTGGCCGCTTAAAAAACCTCCTCCACCCTAAAAGCAGATCTTAACTTTTTGTAAAAAATGAGTAAAAAAGTAAAGAGGACTCTGATGATCGACACCTTCCATGGTGAAAGAGAAGAATAGATTTCAAACCCTGAGGAGATTAAAGGCAGATTGTCTCCAGATGAAACCCCAAAATGTGATATAACCTGGTCCCCATTACACAAGTCTCTCCTAGAAGAAAGTATAAAAGATCTTAAAAGAAAGTTGAAGAAAAATGGGGAAAGGGAATGAAAACATTCCAAGATTGTTTGGAGAAGGCATATAACTCCTTCAAAGATAGATTTGATAAAATGGAAAAAGAGACCAACTCCCCCCTCAAAAAAACCAGAATTTGTGAAACAGAAAAAGAAAATAACTCCTTAAAAAATAGAATTTGTGAAATGGAAAAAACAATTCCATAGAACAAAACAACTTATTTAAAGATTCAATTGGACAAATAGAAAAAAAAAAGTTAAAAAAAGTAAATGAAGAAAATAATTCACTAAAATTCAGAACTGAATAAATTGAAATGAATGACTCAATGAGACAGCAAGAATAGGTTAAGCAAAAACAAAAACAAAAAAAAAAAAAAAAAAAAAAAAAAAAAAAAAAAAAAAAAAAACAGAAAAAAAATGTAAAATACCTAATTGGGAAAACAACTGACCTGGAAAATAGATCTAAAAGAGACAATCTAAGGATTATTGGCCGGCCTGAAAAAATAATTTTTTTTTTTTTTTTTTTAAATAACTTTTTATTGACAGAACCCATGCCATGGTAATTTTTTACAGCATTATCCCTTGCACTCACTTCTGTTCCGATTTTTTCCCTTCCTCCCTCCACCCCCTCCCCCAGATGGCAAGCAGCTTTTACATGTTAAATAGGTTACAGTATATTCTAGATACAATACATGTGTGCAGAACTGAGCAGTCTGAAATACATGATCAAAAAACTAGACACTATCTTTCAAGAAATCATCAAAGAGAACTGCCCAAATATTGTAGAATCAGTAGATAAAATGTCCATTGAATTCACCGCACACCTCCTGAAAGAGAACCCCAAATTAAAACTCAAGGAGTTTTGTGGCTAAATTTCAGAACTATCAGACCAAGGAAAAAATATTACAAGCAGCTAGAAAGAAACAATTCAAATACTGAGAAGCCACAATAAGGATTACTCAGGACCCAGCAGCTTCCACATTAAAGAATTAAAGGGGCTGGAATCTGATATTCCAAAAGACCAAGGAACTTGGAATGCAGCCAAGAATAAATCACTCTGCTAAACTGAGCATTTTTCTTTCAGGGAAGAAGATAGACATAAGATGGGAGGAAATACAAAATTAGTAGTTTTAACTGCAAATGTGAATGGGGTGAACTCTCCTATAAAATGTAAGTGGCTAGCAGACTGGATTAAAAGCCCAAATCCTATAATATGTTGCTTACAAGAAACACATTTAAAGCAGAGTGATAAATACAGAGTAAAGGTAAAAGGCTGGAGCAGAATCTTTTATGCTTCAGGTGAAGTAAAAAAGCAGGGGTAGCCATCCTGATCGCAGATCAAGTAAAAGCGAAAATTGATCTAATTAAAAGAGATAAGGAAGGAAACTATATCTTGCTAAAGGGTACTATAGACAATGAAGCAATATCAATATTATCTGTACCAGATCTAAAACTATATTATAAAGCAGTGGTCATCATAACTATTTGGTACTAGCTAAGAAATAGAGAAGTTGATCAGTAGAACAAAATACCCTATGAGTATAACAATTTAGTATTTGACAAACCCAAAGGCCCTAGGTTTTGGGATAAGAATTCACTATTTGACAAAAACTGCTAGGGAAATTAGAAATTAGTATGGCAGAAAGTAGGCATAGATCCAAGTTAACACCATATACCAAGATAAGGTCGCAATAGGTTCATGATCAAGACATAAAGAATGATATTATAAACAAATTAGAAGAACATAAGATATATTACCTCTCAGATTTGTGGAGAAGGAAGAAATTTGTGACTAAAGAAGAATTAGAGTTCATTATTGATCATAATGTAATTTTGGTTATATTAAATTAAGAAGTTTTTGTACAAACAAAACTAATGCAGACAAGATTAGAAGGGAAACAATAAACTGGGAAAACACCTTTATATCCAAAGGATCTGATAAAGGCCTCATTTCTAAAATATATAGAGACTTGACTCAAATTTATAATAGTTCAAGCCATTCTCCAATTTATAAATGGACAAAAGATATAGACAGACAATTTTCAG